>NW_027124870.1:34827-42455 GCF_001457755.1 Trypanosoma equiperdum | reverse complement strand
AAAAAAAAAAAAAAAGAGTCGAACAATGCAACGCAACACAGTGCAGAGCAGAGCATCATTACGAGTAATATACGAATAGCAAGACCGTTTTTCGAAGTCCACATGGCATTATATATATATATATATATACAAATGAATGAGTGAACGAATGAGAAGCAGTGGTTGAACATCCACACGTACTCTTTCTGATACTGTTTTTTTTTCCTTTTTCTCCCTTTAAAGTGCCTCACACTTGCCCTTTTTTAAAGTTCCCTTGTGCATTTTACCACACACACACCATCAGCCTTTACAGACATTTTCAACAACCGAAATGCGCGGAATGTGCAATTTTTCTTCTTTGATTCATGCAAACGCAAACATTTTTTAGGGTGCATTTGTCGCTATCGTCATTGAAACCTTCACATATCTTCACAGACCCTTACTTATTGACTAGGAGAATGGTAAACACTTAACTGTAAAAGTAGTAAAGGAAAGGAAAAGGAAAGAGAAGAAAAGAGAGAGAGAGAAAAGGGGGTACCGAAAAAGAATGCAAAAAATAATGGGAAAAATAAAGTTCACACACACACACACACACACACACGAAGTAAAGCCACACAACACTACCTGAAGTACATCCAGCGCCCTCCACCGTGCCGCATCTTCCTATTATCTTGCTTTCTCTATCATTATTCCACGTGAAGAATGATGATAAAGGTTAGTGTCGCTTTGTGGTAAACGGGGAGAGGGGGGAACAGAAAAAAAAAAAGAAGGAATAAAAACGAGCAAAGAAGCGGTTTCAATCTTGCATTTCTCGCGTGTGCTTATGATTTGAATAAACACACATCTATCTAACTTGTTTCTTCTTTTTATATTTCGAACCTCTTCTTCTTTCTTTCACACACGCACACAAGTACACGCATGCACATTGGACACTTCTTTCCTCGCATTATTCAAAAAGTAAAAAGATTTATACTTACATCTGTCATTTCATGTAGATTTCCCTTCATCCGTCTCTCATACATACGGCCTTATCTTTCCCCTCCTTCCCCCCCCACTTCTTGCTTCGCTGCTACTTTCTCTATTATTCCATCCTTTACATGCACATACACATACAAACTCACAAACATATACATATATATATATATATATTGTTCATTTATTTATATTTGCGTGTATCAAGCTGATGGATCTTCTAAATGCCGCATACCACATCGTAAATGCACATGACGAATGGTAATAATAACAGCACCTCGACAGAGAGGAAGGGGAGAACAGGAAAAAAAAGGGGGGAAGAACGCGGTGTCAAGTTTTAACTGAAACAAAAGAAAGAAGAAAAGGTACTCTCAGGCGCATACTCACACAATCATACGGGACGATATACCTCATGTCGGTGGATCGACGTCCAACCTTCCAACCACATGATTGGAACCTAATTTTGCGTCACACCCCGAATGCACATGCATGGAGCCATCGAAACTGTTATCCACCCATATTCCCTTTCCGCCCTGAGACACAAAAGCACAATGCATGCCACATTCCCTCACCATATTCCCTTGCACAACAGGGTCACTGCCCTCCGTAACATATATCCCAAACTTCGATACATGTTCTACAGAATTCCTTTCCACAGAGCCCGATGATTGCCCTCGGAAGTAAAAGCCAAAGAGAACATCGCGGACACGATTGCGTGCAATGACTACCCTGGCATTGTTAGCGTGCACGCCATTGACACGGCACTCATAAATGTCACAATCCTCCACCTCTCCCATTGAGCCGGTGGAAAAGTAAATGCCGTCACCACCCGATTCGCAGTGATGAATGCGTGAGCGTCTGACCGTCAATTTTGCCGCCTCCCCCACCCGAATTCCATCACATCCGTGATGAATGTCGCACTCTTCAATGACGGCATGTCCTTTGCGCACATCTACGCGTCCACGCACCTGTAGGCCCTTCAAAGTGGCATTTGAACCAATAACAATACCATTTGTAACGATGGTTTCACTTTCAGTAAGGGACGCATCCCGCTCCGCTGTGACGGTGATGTCTTTAAATACTTTAGGCAGTTCCTCATAAAGGCCAGGTTTCAGGAGAACCGTGTCGCCATCCACAGCAGCGTTTATGGCCTCTGTTATGGAGCTGTAAGCCCCTTCCTCACCTGGATTGACAACGTGTGTTGTAGTTTCCATCAAATAACTCTAATGTGTAAAACTCCAAACTTTCGGGGGTACACAGGTTCTAAACAAATATGTTATTTCTTTACCTTTTTTTTAAAAAAAAAAGAAAAATATATGAAGGAAGAAAAGGATCAACTACCTACCCGCTGTCGTTGTGGGTACTACGTATAAACGGTTTTTTTTTGAAGAAAAAAAAAGAGGGAGAGAATATGATGAGAAAACAAACGGCAAAGGTGAAGAAGTATGAACGATTGCATAAATGCATCAGCAGTGCAAGGATGAAGACACGAAGGTCCCCTACGTTACTGAGCGACACCGTCAAACAACGAATAAACTAATGATAATAATAGTTTTGTGAAATATCGGTAAAACGTGTGTACCTGTAATGTAAAGGCCGTCAGAAACAAACTTTCCAACTAGCATAATTCATTCAGAGCGCGGTGTAAAACAATTCATCATCGTACAGCTTCCAATTGTTGCTTCTGTGCAAACTCGGAGGAGTTATTCATCACACGCTTGTCGTAGCCACGCTGGCACGTTTGTCGTTTCAAACAACATAACCCTTTCCCCTTCACATTCGTCATGCAAAAGTCTGAGGGTGAGCGCAGCGACATGTAATCCCTCCTCTGCAGCGGCTTCATCCGTTTCTACTCCACAGATTCCCCATCCCTCAGCGGAGACGCTCTCCTTTAAACGGTATAATGATCCAGCCATCAACCCATCCGTGTCGGAGCTGCAAGTTGCCTCAACAGTCACAGACACCTCTGGGAGCGAGGCTGCCACAACTTCCATCTTGTATGATGTATAGAAGGTTGTGGACAAGAGGGGAATTGATGAAGGTCCCAACGGGCACACGCGAAGAAAAATCCTCATCTCCAGCCGCACCGCTTTGGTGGGAATAGAGGATGAAAGGAGCAAAATAAGGCCGGAAGATGACGAGGAAAGAAGATACGCGAGTGTGTGCATTGGTCCCACGCGGGCCCGCTGTGCAACGGCCCGCGCATACGCATGCGTTGATGTCCCTGAAGGCTTATCCGCAACCGCCAGCATGCGAGGCAATACCGCCACGAGTGTGTTACACTCCTGTAAAGAACCCTGGGGCATCACAGAACGCAGTGCGAAGGTTTTTGAATTCTCCCTGTTCAACTTCTTAGGGACACAACTGGGGTGAAGCCTGAAGTATGACTGAACAAATGCCTTCATCCCACCGTGACGGGCACTTTCAAAGGCAGCCAAGGCATCCTTTGTCCACTTGACGCGTATCTTGGCGGGACTCGAAGAAGGAAGTGGGGACATCAGTATCCGGTAGATGACATATCTGTTACTCAATGGTTTATCGTCTGGTGGGAGGCGTCCATCAATTAAAAATCGCGTCAGGGAGAGGTACTCCGTCGCTATTTGGTGGTTTTCATGTTTCTCCAGAGCATCGCATAGGCTACCCATGATGCCGTGCGCCTCAGCCGCTAGAAGACAAAGCCGCAACAGCTCCGCGGATCCCCATACGCAGTCTGGAAGTACGCTAAAGAATGTACCTGGTAATGAGCCCAATGATGTACGCTGTGCTGCCCGAAGCAATGAAACACAAGAACTAAAATCAACATCCCCCTCAGCGCCTTGAAGAACACACTGAAGAGCGTGATGCCAGTGCCCACCCTCAGCAAATCCCTGCAAAATGAACCGCCGCGACTTGAGTGAAGATGTGCCAAGCCCCAACGGCGCGCCCTCAGTGGAAGCGCACATGACTGCATCGGGGGTGCGAGCGCAACGTAACGTTCTGAGAAACTTCTCCGGAACCTCACCATAAGTTTGAGCAACAGTCAACGCAGCCTCCCATGGGGACGATGGCGGCATCCCGCAGATAACAGAACAAAACAAACGGTGTATCGGTGGAAGCGCAATGGATGCAAACGATGTATAAAAGGCGAGTGCCTCCTTCCAACGCTTCGCATCACGCAAGGCATAAATAGTTTGGAGACACGCATCCTGAAGAAACATATCCTCAGCTGTCGTGCGTGGAGGATCGCATGCAGCAATCATATCGACAACATCAAGCGCACGCCACCACTGACCCGACCGGCGTGTAGCCTGCCCCAATGCAGAGGCTGTCATGAGCGAGGCGGTTTCATCCTCTCTGTGACTTTCTCGAAGGAGTTGAAAAAAGACTGAGTTCTTGCCTGCATCACTCAATAGGCGAAGAGCCGTTGGCAGTGTTTCCCGCCAATTTATATCACCACGCCCGATCGACTCACTCATGGACCGTAACGCAGTCTCCCACACCAAACTGCGATCAGCCAAAAGCACATCACCGCACTCGTTTTGAAAAGCCAAGGCCTCTTCAAGGCTCCGATGAAACAAAACCTGCCGAGAAGCGAAGTAAGCCTCTTCTCCGCCTATGTTCCACAGCACCCGCAATACAGCAGAGCAGTTGCGGGAGGAACCGCCAATTTTAGCGAGCGCCTCATGGCTCAAAGATGTGCCGCAGCATGCAACAATGTCCGACTGTGTACGAGAATCAACATCAGACATAAGCGACAGCATGTTTCCAAGACTCGAGCTAAGCTTAAACAGGCGATACCTGTCGTCCACATCCTCACGATGTTTCACCTCAGTGAAAAGCTGCCGCAACAATTTAGTGTTTCCCTCAGCGCGGCACCTCTCACCCATACGAAGGATAGATGCAGGTGATACCTTTTTAAATGCCTCTACGGGAACTCCCTCATCCGTTCTAAAAATGAAAGGCCGCAGTTTGTCGGAGACAAGAGGATCAAATGTCCGTCGGATAAAATCTCTTGCATCGATGTTGCCGCAGTGCGCTACATACCAATCCAGAGCGTAAAGAAAAACCCTATATTCACGTGCAGTTTCCAATGCTTCTCCACCTCTCATAACACGTAATGCATTCTCCGCATGCATCTTGATACACTCGACCATATCTGGTCGGAAGCTCGCACCAACAAATGAAGAAGAAAGTACATAAACTATGCATAGCCGCAAAATATATTGTGTGTCTTCCCTCAACACAGACATGGCCCGCTTCTCCCGTAGCCACTGAACATTCGATGCAAATGCCAGGACGCGCTTATGTTTATCCCCGTAATAAAGAACTGTAGCCAATAAAGCCGCACTGCGAATGTCCTCCCCCTCATCAATGTTGCCGCAAATGGCAAGTGCCTTATGCCAAAATGACTGACAGTACGGCATCCGGCGCTCATGCGGTAATGAAAGTGCATTGTTGAGTACCTCCAACGCATGTATTGCTGAGCGACGACGGAAACCACTATGTGGGGCTGCGTAGAGTTGTGCCGACAACTCCTTAAGTGCCTTTGACCAGGCTGGCAACTGCGAAGTGAATAAAGATGAGTTGTTACTAACCTCCAGTTTTAATGGAGGCGATGGCGATAGAGGCACGGTTTCATTCATTGGTTCCATGTGTCTGCCATAAAGCTGAAAGAAAACATGTGAATCCGTTGCGATGTGGCAACACCGAGGGCCAATAAGTCGGCTCCCCGTAAATCGCCGCATTACTGCCGGCGCCATGTGTATTACTAGAGGCATACGCATATTTGAAAGGAATGAAAAAGGGGAATAAAAAATCATAAAGTGACGGCGACAAATGAGATGAGTGAATGTGAGGAATAAAAATAAAAAGGAGGGGAGCCAAGCCGCCGTGATATGGCGGAGAATCGAAGTGGATGATGTCAGCAACAAAAGCAAAGGAAAAAAAGAAAAAGAGAGAAAGAAGAAAAGCGACGGATAGCAACAAACAAAACGAAAAAAAAAAATGAGCAGCCAAATGAAGAACATATGAGCGAGAAGAGTTGGAAAAAAAAAAGAAAGAAGGTAAATGACAGCGGATGACGGTGTGTAAAGGAATTTAAAAAAATTGGGGGAGGTAAGCGCACAAAACGAGTAACTGAGCAGTATTACTCGGTAATGTTCATTGCTAAAACGAAAGTAAAAAAATATATGGTTTAAAAATAAACAACAAATAGTCTTAAAACTGGGGGAACAAGAGAAAATAGCTGTGTAGACGTACACAAAGTGGGGAATGTAATTGCGTCCCTTTTCTGTTTACCGCTCTTTTTCCCTCCTGTCGGTGTCTGTTTTTATTTTTATTTTCTCTTCTCTTTCTTTCTCCCCAATCACTCTCTTGCACGCGAACTCGTATCCATTTCATCCTTACATTACTTTTTATCTTTCCTCTCCCCTTTGAATTCTTGTTTCCCCTCATCCCTCTCGTTTCATTTCACTCCTGCGTGCCAGTTCCAGACACCTCCGTTATTTTCACTATCATCATTATTGGTGTTATTGTTGTTATTATTGTTACTAATGCTTTTCATTACTATCATTATTATTATTATTATAGTTATTATTTTCATAACCGCTAATACAATTACGACAACTACCACCACTTTAACTGGCAACAACAGGAGATGAAATATCTTCCCATTCCTCCTCCCCATTCCCTCAACTGACGGAAGAAACGCGATGTGACGTAACAACAACCAATCAAAAATAAAACAAAATAAAATGAAACGAAACGAAATGAAATGAAATGAAATGGAATGGAATCAGCAGTGATAGTGACGATTATAATTATGATGATGAAAATAAAAATTACTATTACCATTACTACTAGTATTAGTAATAGTACAGTTACTTTCGTCTATATATGTTGTTACCTGTTTAGTGATATCATTATGTTACCATTATTATCATTATTATTATTATTAATATTCGCTATTACCATCACCGTTAGCTTTTACCAAATCATCTTTTATTATTTTTTCCGATTTGTTTTGATACACATTATTTTTTCTTTTTTTTTTATTTTGCTGTTGTTATTGTTGGTGGTGGTGTTTCTTTTTTTTTCTTTTTTTTTCCTCCCCCAATTGTTTTTTAACTTCCCTTCCCCTTCACCCGCTATTTTGTATATATAAACGTATGATTAAATATATATACATATATACATACATAAATATATGCATTATTCGTATATAAAGTCATACATACATTTTCATGTATTTTTTATATTCAAATGTATGCACACAAGTAAAAAAGAGGGAAAAGAGAGGGGACTGAAAAGAATGAAAAAGAAAAAGAAAAAGAATGAAAAAGACCCACGTGTAGGTTATACAAGCATATAAGTGTATAAAAACTTTTTTTTTTTGTTAAGACACGAAAAATAATTTTAAAAGAAAAATAAAAAGAAGGGAAAGCAAATATTTTTTTTTTAAACAAGAAGGAGGAGCAGCGAGGGGCACAATAAACGATAATAAAAATAATAATAATAATAATGTGCCCGCCCTGCGCGTCTTGATGGAGAAGGGGATGAGGAGCAAATAATGATAATAATAATATGAAAAATGGAACTGAACGGCAGAAACATTTTTAAAAACAAAAACAAAAAAACAAAAAAACAAAAAAAGGGGGGTTACCACATTGCTCCAATGCGCACAAGTCATTTCCTTTTCC
>NW_027124870.1:32111-34800 GCF_001457755.1 Trypanosoma equiperdum | reverse complement strand
AAAAAAAAAAAAAAGGAAAAAAAGGGAAAAAATGAAAAAAAAAGAAAAAAAAGTATTTTTGTATTTATATATAAACATAAGAAAGTTTGTTGGTGAACAAAACAAAAACAAAAAAGGTAAAAAAGAAAAAAAGAAAAAGCGAAGGTAAAGTCAAGCAAAGAAAAAAAAAATCCTAACAGTCGCAGACCGCGTGCTGTGAAACTGAAGAAAAAAAAATTGCCCTGCAAGTAGAGGTGAAACTCAAAGGAAAAAAAAAAAAGTACAAACGCGCGCGAGAAAGGGAAAAAGATGCGCCCATGTACGACTTTATTGCATTCCGTTTCTGATGCTGCCGCTGATGTTGTTGCTGTTATTTGATATTAAATCACTTTCTTTCCCTTCTCCGTCCCTAATTATTTGTTCATCCCTCTTTTCTTTTTTTTTATATTTCATCATCTCATGTAGGATTTGTTCCTTTATTTATAATTTACCTCTCATTCACACCCTTCCCCCTTCTACTTTCCCACCCCTTTCCCACGAAGAAATACGTGTATATATTTATATATATTTATATATGTTTATATTTACACACGCGCGCAAAACTTTCTCTCTACATTTCTGTCTTTCTTTCTAACAAAAAAAAAAAGAAATCTTTTTCTTTATTATCTGTAATGCCTTTTTCTTTTTCACCCTCACGCGTGTGTTGCGGCGCTTACATTTTTCCCCATCGTTCCATCCTTCTTTTTCTTTCCTTCCTTAAGAAGCATACAATCAGTTATACAACAGATTCACACTACTGCACAAGTGTTTGCCAGAGCACTTTCTGTTTTATTTTATGTTGTTACTAACCTCCAATGAAGTCTCCCCTTCCCTTCCTCCTTCCAAGCATGCAGAATAATAATAATAATAATGAAAATATCGCGTGTACATATATTTAATTATATATGCCATCACCTTTTACTCGCTTTCCCCTACACTCACTGCGGCTCCATTGCTGCCGAAGCATATGTGTTGTGTTTGAAAAGGAGAATTTCACTGATATTATTAACACCCTCATCCGTAGTACCAGTTAGTGTTCCTTTCGTTTCAAGTGACTTCGTGAGTCCAGCACTAAACTGAAACGGATCCGCTGAGGTTATGGCGTGTCCTTTAGCCATCATAGCGGAGCCATCCCCTACGGGGCGCTCAAGTGCTGTTGTTGTTGTTGTTGTTGTTGTTGGAACTGTTGCTGTTGGAACTTGCCATACCGCGCGGTGAAGCCCAGCCCTTGGAGACACCACACCCTTTTCTTGAGTGTTTGTGTAACAACGGGTTGGATGGACACCATACGGAATGAAAGGCGTTCCTTCGGGTAGTTGCGCTCCCCGTGCGATTGAAATGCCGCCACTCGGTTGATCGAAAGCCTCCACCTGAGGTGCTGCTTGGAGGTTCTGTTGTGAAACCACACCTGCAGTTGGAGCTGTGGATGCCGAACCCCTGGCAGGAGTGGCTTGTGGCACGCGATAAGGCCCTTGAGAAGTTACGGGTTGGATGATTTGGCCATCAGGCGACATTTGTACAACATGTGTTGAATAATATGGGCCCTGAGGCTGGGGATACACTCTTTGCGCCGGCTGAGGCACCTGAAGTGCCGTTTGTTGAAAGTATGGCATTTGCATATACACCATGCGCCCGTTTTGTGGTGTAAGCATGACAGTCTGAGTCGGCACATGTCCGTGACCAGGTGAGGAAGTCATTCCAACTGTTTGATACGCCGGTGGGTTCACGTAATATGCCGCTCCACCTGCAGGTGTCATTTGAATAGTTTGCATTGGCGAGGGCGGGGCGGCAGCGGCTTGAATTCCACTCCTCGTTGCCTCCACTGGTGCCGGTGCGGTTTCATCCCTAATGGTAAAGGAACCGGCAGATGCTCGGAGTGGAGACAGTGGCGGAGCCGGTACTTTCATATTGGGGTCATCCGTTCCAAATACAGTTCGTTTGCCGTCTGTCGTGGGACAGAGGTGCCAACAGCTCGAAGATTGTAGCATACGAACAAAATCAAAATCCATCCTCTACTGCAACGCTAGCTACTGTGAATTTACCCCTGCTCTGTAGTCTAAAGAATTGAAGGAAACGAAGAAATGTACATGCATATATATATATATATACATAGATGTGTGTGTGTATGTGTGTGTTTGCTTGTTTGTATGTTTACCACATATGCATAAGTGGTAGCCACGAGTATACACGCGTTAATTACCGTTATTTGTATGTTCATCACCACACGCACAAAGACAGAGAGGAATTCTCCAGCAGTGATGGGGGAAAGGATACAGCAAAGAAAATGTACAAAAGTTGCGTCATCTCGGTTGATCATTGCCTGCAATGGTGGGCATGTATCGCATGGTAAATAAAAAGACACGAATGAACTTAAAAAGAAAAAAGGAAAATACACGACAAAGAAAGAACACTTTTATTACGACCCTAGATAGAAGTAAAGTAAGGGAGAAAAAGAAAAGGAAATCGCCAACTAAAACAATAATAACGCATAAAACCTCCTGTATGGCCCTTTATTCGTAAGGGGGATAAGAAGAGTGGGAACTACATTAAAATCGGATGTAGTTTTTACATTTCAAAAGTGGTGCACCTTCCATAACTTTTTCCTCTCTCTTTTCCCCATCAGTGGAAACATCCGGAAATTGGCTTCTTCGTGACCTCACGGTATTGATCT
>NW_027124870.1:31838-32081 GCF_001457755.1 Trypanosoma equiperdum | reverse complement strand
AAAAAAAGAAGTGAATCACAATCACTGCTGCCCAGAAACTCATTCAATCAGCTCACCAAACAATACGGAGAGCAGTGATGAGAAGAAAAAATGTTGCCACCTGGGGCATATACAAACAAATTTGTTTTGCGCTTACACTACGCCTCCTCTTCCGTGCAAAGGAAGAAGAAAAACGAAGACTAAAACGTGAAAAATAGGAAAAAAAAAAAGGAAATCGTCAAGAAAAACACCAATACTACTCGG
>NW_027124870.1:31438-31807 GCF_001457755.1 Trypanosoma equiperdum | reverse complement strand
TATATATATATATATATTCTTCCCTATATATCACAATCGCCACAATTACAACAAATGTAAAACCAGAGAGACACACCCTTCGCCGCGCTGTATACTTTCTGTGTATGCTTGATAATTCGGATCCAAAGAGGGAAATATGCTGAATCTACAAAAGAAGAAGGGGAAAAAACACAGATGGGGTGTTGGTCCCATGAACCTTCACATTTCCCTTTTTTTATCGCTTCTCTCATCTTTCTTCTCATCAACGTCTTTCCATCTAAAATAAAAAAAACCCATATTTTTGACCCTCCTGGTGGGTCACCCAGTTTCTTTTCGTTTCCTTAACAGTTTGGCGTTGCTGATGAAACTGGTGTTGCGATGGGAAATGCG
>NW_027124870.1:5508-31406 GCF_001457755.1 Trypanosoma equiperdum | reverse complement strand
CACACACATGCGATAGAGATCAGAAGTAAAAGAAAAAAACTACGATTTCAAGGACCCACCGACGCATTTGCAGCTGCCACCCTAAGTTGCAAAACAGCCGCATCAGCATGCCCCTGAAGGATTTCATTACTGCGTGCAGCGCTACCGGACCGCAGCTGCTGCCGCCGCTGTCGCAGCAACTCGGCAGCCTCGGTGATCATCGCCTCACGCTCAGCAAGCGTGGAGCGCAGTCGTCGGTGCTTTTCTTCGTGATCATGATTGAGTCCGCCACCTACACGCATCGCCCTCACATGCAGCAGAAGGTCATCCATTTCAGAATACTTCCGTACAAGTCGGTCATCCCCATCCCACCGACTAGGAGATGTTGAAGAGTTCAATGCACGGCGAATGGGAGTACTTAACGCATTATCCCTCTGGGGTATCATCGCGTCTCGCTCACTTGACCTGAATGGAGGTGGTTTTTCAATCCTAATCTCAGGCACCGAAGCTACACATCTTGACGGAGCTATTTGGTGCTGATCAAATCTATCAATACGTCCACCCTTCTCAGCAGGACACGCACTGTGGCTGTAACCTACTTTCCCAGAAGAAGGTGCTGACGAATAGTCATGCTGTGTTGGGGCGTCAAGAAACCTCGGTGTATATTCTAATCCTGCAACTCCATTTACCCGTTCTTTGGTACCCGTTGACCCCGTGCAACGCCCCAACTCCAAACGAAATGGTCTATCCTTCCCGTGCAAGTGATCCACCCGTCCCTCACTCATGGCTCGCGGTTCCTCTAACGCCCCTGATAACACGTCTCGCCCTTCCACCGATGCGTTTATCGGACTTGCGTAGCGGTGGTCATCGACTCCATGATAACGACGTAGCAAGTTATGTGTCTCACCTATTTGTTGCCTCTCCCTGCTTTCCCCATGGTTGGAAACGACTGAGGTGGAAAGAACGGGTGGGTTTGCCATCGCGGCATACTTCGACCGCAGGGCCCGGAGGTTCCGTGAAGGCTCCACAATACCTGGAAACAGCTGCTGAACCTGATTAAAGAGCGGGATAACAACAGAATCTAGAAACGCAATTTGCGACCGCCCAACGGATGTCGGGAGATCGAAACCGGGAGTAACGGGAAGACCGCGGCGGCGCTCCTCCTGTGCTTGCGCGGCGTGTTCCTCCGTGAGCACAAGCCATTTTGCTGCGATGTCTGCACCACGACTAATCACACCAAAGTCGGCTGCCAGAAGAAGGAGAGAGAGGGCATCTACCCTATCGTCAGGAGCACCGTAGTCGAAGCCGCCCTCTCGTGCTTTTGCTCGCCAGTGCTCTAAATGGTCCTCCAACACTGCGGTATCTGTTCGGCAAATGAGTTTTGACACGATAGTCTTGAACCTTAGGAATGACTCATCATTCATACGACAGGTGAAATTGAGCTCTGGCACCTCCACTAGCTGAAAAGCAGTGGCCACATGCATTTGTTCAAGGGTACCAGGGCCGGGGTAACGATAGCACAGCGGGTCGCACGTCCGCACCAAAAACTCATTCGTACGCCCCGGGTGCCGGACGTCAAGTGCAACCGCTGCAAAAACAAGGGCTTTCAACTCCACAAGCGTCACGTGTCTCATGAGTGGCTTTGTGGCGGAGGCAAGCGAGAAAACAGCCTGCACCACATCCGCCGCGCGCACTGCGTTATGGAACGGATTTGGTCTGTAATTATTTTCTATAGCTGCCACCATGTGGCACCACCTTTGCATCTCTTCCTCTGAGGCAAACATCTTCCACCGCGTGACAACCTCGGCCGCTACCGTCTGTAGTGCAGAAGGTACAAGTGAGGCGACCTCTAGAGTATCAAACCCCCAGTCACTGAAATCGATGCCTTCACACAATGCAACCTGCAGTTTTGTTGGGACAACAGTCAGTATTGTGGCATGTACTATAGACGGATGAGAATAACGTGCCGACATCGGGGCCGAAGATGACGAACGGACCATCTCGAGAGATTTTTGCTCTTGCCTAGGTTGTACAACCTCCCCCGCGCCATCCGTGCCGCCCCTCTGTGGGTTTTGAGCAGCCTGCTCCCTAATCTGGGTTTGCGTGGCAATTTGGTGCACCTTTCGCTGCGCACCTTCTGCATGCCCTTGAAATTCTTGCAGTTTACTGCTCAGAGCGCTGTTTTCCCTTTTGAGTCTGCTTATCTCATCTTGGAGTTTGCCAACTACTCGACCTCCCTCATTTGTTTTTTCTGCTTGCCCAACAAACGGCACGGACGGTGCCTTCTCCTCCTGCACGGTATCGACGGTGGATTCCTGCTTGCGCACGGAGGCATTGCGCTGCTGAAGTACCCTTGGGCTAGGTAACGGTGCTTTTCGCTCTAAATTAACCTTTTCCGTCGCATTCATTCGCATCTTAGCGTCTGGAACCCTCAAATGTGCATCCACAACCACGCGATCAGCTGATGTATCTGAGGGCGGTTGCACCTTTGTCGCGGTACGGATGCGTGATAGTTTTGACGACACGTTTGGAACGGCGTAAAGCGGAAGCACATTCAACGCGGTACTGTCCCTGTCGCTACGTAGCATAAGGAAACAGCTCACACAGACTTGGAAAGGCCTGTCTCCGGAAAAAATGACACATTCCGTCTGCACACACTGGGAGCAGCACAACTTGGAGCAGCACGGACACACAGTCTTCGGTGTAGATGATGTAAATACTTTTCCACACGTGGGACAGTCGTAGTCCTTCTGCGAAAATCTTCCACAGGGGGAGTGCGAACCGTCGTAGCACACCATTACCTGAAGTTTAAGAAAAAAAAGGGCGTGCGGCAACGGTCACAGTTCAGTATATTACCTGAGTGTACTGGAAGCGCAGTGCGATGCGTAGCCATAGCAGAAAGAGGTGGTAAGGGGGAAAACGAAGAAAGTACCAAGAAAGAAGATAAGAAGCAACATTCCAAAGGCACAGAACACACTGCTATGTCATTCAAGAAAAAGAGAATTTTTTTTTAAAAAGCGTATTTGCGCCAGTTTGTTTGTGCGCATGTATATGTGTATGTATGTATTCGCGGATCATGTGCTCACTCGATGAGCGCCATTAGAACAACTGTTAATACGCGCCCAGTCGCACAGTGGCATGCACATGTGCATATCCAGCAAACTATGTTGACTGACACAAAAGACAAGTGTAGACCCAGAAGCAAGAGGAAACAAAAACAGTAGGGAAACTCCAGCTTTCCGGAAACCATCAGAGGAAATTGCTATTACAAAACAGCAGAAAGGAAAAATAATAGAAGAAATAGGGGAAAGGAGTGACGAAATGAAAAGTAAGCAGGGGGAAATGGACATGCGTCAACGTACCGTTGTCTATCCACACCAGACCTCTCGCTTTCATTTACTACTTGTCGTCAACAACATCTGTTCGTAACAAAGATCCGCCAAGGCTTCAACACAACCCATAATTTGTAACCTTGTACTGACACAGCAACGCTGCAGCGTCGTCAAGTTGGTCGAGATCAATCTTTGCCCCACCCGCGGAGTGTCGCTCCAAAACGGCGGCTATGTCATCAAGGAAACTCGACCCTGTTCGGGATAAATCTTCGTGGGATAAACTGATGTCGCTGGTATCAGCCCTCTGTGACGAGCGGGGCTCCTGCTTTAGCTCAATCACTACGGGAACCCCATCCGCGGCATCTGCATTCTCCTTCCCAAGAAGTTCCATACGGCGCTGCTGCATATTTTTGCGCAACTCACTCATATTGATTTTACTCTTCGCTGACTTGATGCGCTCCATTGCCTCCATTCTCTCCTGAGAACTTAATTCTTTACCCTTATCAAGCCTTGGTGTGGCTTTTTTAGGGATATTATTCCTCTTTGCAGGAACTGCGGTGTTTCCAGGCACCTTTGGGGCCCCCGTCTGCCCTCTTGCGGTGAGCGGATGCTTCTGTTGCTGCCTGACCTGCAACTTCTTCCGGCTGCAATCATCCACTGCCATCATTGCTGCTTTTTCCTCTGCACCCCGCTCATTCCCCCAGCTAGTAACAGCATCGCAACTAAAGAATAATTCCGGGCCATAGTACTGTTGAATCAACCTCCCTCGCGATGGTTTCTGCGAGACGTGTGAAGGGTGACTCGGTGGTACGACTAAGTGGTTGTCGATAAGATCCTGAGAAGTCGGACGCTCCTTCGGGTCCTTCCGAAGCATACGAAGAACGATCTCCTCAAGTCGTGTATCTAACCCCGTGTCAAAGGGTGCAACGTCCCGCGTGAGCACCTGCTGCAGCAACCCCGGTAAATGTTCAGCTTCAAATGGGCGCCGCAACGTACACATCTCATAGAAGACAACACCGAGACTCCATACATCACTGCGAACATCATAGGCGTCACCGGCGCACACCTCAGGGGAGAAATAGAGAGGCGTACCAACCATGCTATTTGTTGCTATGGAGGCGCTTGTGAGGACCGTGCAGACACCGAAGTCGCCTAATTTTAAATGGTTTTTCTCAGTTACAAAAATGTTGCTTGTTTTAATATCGCGATGTACAACACGACGTGAATGAAGGTGCGCAAGCCCAGAAAGTAACTCTACCATCCATTCAATGATGGCCTCCTCTGGGAACGGCTGGCCCTCCTCCTGCTGCAGCATAATGATTTCCTCAAGTGTACATTTACAACATTCCATAATGATATTTACAGATGTGTTGCCACTAAAGCTTTCACGAAACTTAACAATGTTTGGATGGTCCACACCACTCATTACACATATCTCTTGAAGCACACGCTTCCTCTCATCAGCACCCATGGGAAGCAAAGACATTTGTTTCAGCACATAGGGCCTATCTGTGCCCACCTCCCGTACCTTAAACACATCAGTAGTGTTACCTAAAAACAAGGCCTTCTCAATGGCATATCGCTTCAGCTCAGGGGCGGAAATATCCCGCGGCTTCATCACTCACGAGGACGAATAGAGCAACTGATTCGTGGCTATTTGCCCCCCGTGCATCAAAGCGGTGCAAAAAAACCGCAGCCAAGAGGTGAAAAAAAAAAGGGTGTGGTCCGACAGAGCTGGATGAAGCCACAGCGTTGTTCGAGGCATTTGAAAACAAACAAGGTACGAATTTAAATGCGAAAACATAACTGAGCTGTACGCTGGAAGTGATCCAAAGGGAGGCACAACACCAAACATTACTAAACAAACAATCTGAACAAACAGACACAAAGAAAACACTCACGCGCAAACCGACAAAAGAAAAGAGGGCGGGTCGAGCAACCGCTCAGGAAACCCTTGGTCGCTTCCGAAGGAGGTGTGCGTAATACAGTTGAAACTCTTCGGGTATGTGTTGGCCAAAGGAAGTTAGCAACTCCCCATAGCGATCACCAGCAGCCTCTGTAAAGAGCGAAATAAGCTCGTCGGTGGCAGTGCGTAAAACCTGCTTTTTGTCGTCATCAGTCAAGCCGAGTTGCGTCCGCGTGCCCGCTATCCGCTTCAATATTTCACGAAACTGGTCGTAACTCGTCTGCCGCAGCCGCTGCTTAAGAAACTGACAGAACTCCTTCGAACTGGAACCCGTCAGGAGAGTTGGTGGGGGAGCTGAATTGGTGGTTGTAGGTGAAGGGAGCACTTGTTTCTTAAATGTGGGTCTCGGTGCCGACGCCTCCGCCTCCTCCAGAGGAAGTTGTTGTGGCACGGACCTTTCCCCGCTCTTGTCCTTCGTGAATTCCCGAGATACAGCAACCGGCACCTCACTCGCTTCTTCCAGGATTTTCCGTCGTTGACCACTTTTTTCGGCTGCCGCCCCCTCCAACACCTGTGCAGCAAAGCGTTTCGCCATTTCCGCAGAACTTGGAATTTTGGCTGCCTCAGAGCAGCCACCCGGACTGTTGCCCTGACTACCCGGCACTGCCTCCCCCAAAGAGCTGGCACCTCCGATCATTTGTGCACACGCACCCGCCTGGCGAGCTGAAGTTCCCGAACGGCGACGGTACGGTGCAAAAAACTTTGCAATGCAAGCGTACGTCCCACGAAACTCCGAGTGGACCGTACAACGCGACCCCACCCACTCAGACAGTCCGTGCAACCGATCCACGAAACGTTCATCAGCGAGCACGACAGCGCCATAGTCATCTTTATGTCGTATTACACGCCCAACGCACTGGTTAACACTTCGCATGGCCTCGTTCATATACCATTCATTACCGGTAAATGGCTTTCCACCCACCGCAGGCCGTTTGGTCGATACTCGTGTGATGTATTCCCGTTTGAGACGAACGAACAAATCCGTGTGGTTTGCAAACGGTATACCCGCGATAACCACGCACCTACCATGCTGATCAGCAAAATCTATACCCTCACTTATTCTTCCGCGGCACACCGCTAGCAGAAAGGCACCACGTGTCGAATTCGCATCCACCTCCCGCTGAAAGCTAGTAACGATTGTTTGTGCATCAGCTGCAGCGGCCGGTTCGACAAAAACGGGCTTCACCTGCTCGAGCATCGCCCAAACAGTCTCCGTCTCGTTTGCCCGACCACCTCCAGTTCGCCACAAATCCACAGCCGCGTTTAAAGCGACGTAACTGGGGAAGAAAACGAGTATGCCACCTGGTGTAATTCGTGAAATATTCACGAGCGCCATCCCAAGTCCAATTCTATAGTCCACACCATTGCGAAAGGCATAACCACCATTCAGCCTCTCACCTCCTGGCCCTCTGCAAAGCACACTTCCAATTACCTGCTTCTCTTCAATGACGTGACTTCCCTTGAGGCACACTTCAAAGGAAACACCAAGCTCCATCGCAAAGTGACTGAGGGGCGACAACGTGCCGCTGGTAAGCAACAGAGAGTGCAAATCACAAACGAGCGACTGCACCACACGCGATATGTCTAAACACCAATAACTCAACGTCCGAGGATTGGCGTGACCATTAGTATTCTTGCCATCGGTTAGAATAAAATAGGAGGAATCATCATCACCTTCACCACAGCGCTCGAATACGAACGAAAGGAATTGTTGCACCTTTGACAGACCTACACCCGTCGACTCACTCTGTGACAGTACTGTAAGCGCTTTTGAAATCACTTCATTTATAAACCCTCCTTCCCCTCCATCACCAAAGAAGATGTCGTGTGTGATGGCCGCCTTCCGCAGAAAGGAAATCATGTAAGAACCACTCCGAACAATCTCACAGCCTGTTAACGATCCAGAGGTATCTAAACGACCAGCATGTGTCTCTGCCTCCTCTTTACTCGGCAGCTCCCTTGGCTCATTAACAATACACGCCTCTAGTCCACAAAGAATAACCTTCAGCGAGGCAAACTCCTGCTCGGATGTCACAGCACTCGTATCGTCATTGTTATCTTCATCTTTCGACAAAATTCGTTGCATCGCCATGGCCCTGGAACACTCACAGATAGCATTTGCAAGATCTAGCGGCTGTAGATTCATGCAGGAAGCCGACCCGAGCACAGACGGCAAGTTGTGTGCCTCATCAACAATCAACACGGAGCCACTCAACTCAAAAGGAAGTTGCTTTCGAAAAGACACATCAAAGACATAGTTATATGGAAGAAATACAACATCTGCATCTTTAGCAGCATCTCTTTCGTAGTAGTACGGGCAGAAGCCGCACTTCCGGCCCTCAGAAACTAAATCCTCCATGTCGTGTATCCATAACTCATCTGGAAAATCCTTCCTCCCCGCGGCACGTGCTTCATAGCCACGGTAAAAACGACAGTTCCTATCTTCTCTGAGCTGGCTGCACAGCTTCCGCTGAGCATGCGAAGATGGAAGCTGAAGCACCTGTGAGTTAAGACACATGTGATCCCTAGAACCCAATACTGCCATGGAAAAGATGCTGCTGTAGCGGGTCCGCTTGAACTCACGAATAACTTGGCTTAACTGCGCATGAGTCCTACTGCAGTACACCACGCGAAGTAAGCTGGTTCGATCGCTAATACCACTGTTAAGAAAACAGATGCGCCTCTCGTCTAGCCAAGCCAAAACGCCGCAGAGAAGACACAACGTTTTACCTGTCCCTGTTGGCGACTCCAGAAGTGCGTTGTGAGATCCTTTCAGGGCATATATGACAGACCGCATGTACTCCTCCTGCACCGGATAGGGAGCGAATGGAAATGAAACCTCAACGCCGTCAATAAATACAGACGACATGATCCGTTAACAGAACAGGTGGCCTGTAATATTTCCCTTGTCTGGTGAAAAGGGGGGAGGAAAAACGAAGTTTCTGAACATGCCAAGGAAAAGCGGGCCTGCTCACACACACGCAATCCGCTACCGTCACTCAGCTTGAAAAGACACCATTTTCAGACAAAAAAAGTGATCATAATGAATAGGAAGTAGCTGGCGCAAGCAGCCGCTATTGTGGACGAGAAGAGACAAATGACTGCATTTGCTCTCATGTTTCCAAAGAAACGAAGCGCCAAGGGTCAACTATGGTGCAGGCAGCCCGAGCTTATAACTCTTAACTTCGTAGCGCTTCTTTTTTTCTTCTCTCTCACAAAATGGAACACGCTCACACCTGTTGGAGAAGATAATTCAGCACCAAGATGGCACTCCCCCTCTACACCGCCAATCGGAGAGATTGTGGTGATGTCACACCGATTACCAAAAACAAAAAAGGAAAAAAGAAACCCACCTCCCTCCCTGCCCCTCATAATGGCATGTGTAGAATTTAAAATGTATCCCCAACCACCTATTTTCAACTTCTCAATACCGAAAAACAAAAAAGAAAAAAAGGGGGAACAGTAAATACAAAGTCAATATGAGGAGGGGGAGTGTGTAAGACTGGAAGTGGGCACCTCACTGCTTATCCTCCACAAAAATAATGTGATATCCAAATTTAGTCTTAACCGGTTCCTGAGTCATTCCCCCTTTGGGTAAAGCAAAGGCTTTCTCGGAAAACTCACCCACCATGGCACCACGAGTGACCCAACCGAGATCACCACCGGAGCGGGCCTTGTCTTCGCTGTAATCCCGAGCAACATTGGCGAAACTCTCGCCAGCCTTTATCTTTTCCAATGCCTCCAATGCACGGCTGAGCTTCTCGCAAAGAATATGCCGTACCTTCACCTTTGTGTATCCAGAACCACCAGACGTATCCTTCCCCTTTTTTCCACCATCAGCGCTACTACCGGTGTTCTTGCCGCCCTTCTTGTTTTCTTTGCCCATTGAAACGGAAAAAAAAGGCGACGGAGAAACTCAATTTGGCTCTTCCCCTTTTCGCTTGGGTCACCGATGCTATGTGACCGAATGCGTTCACGCTCTGTCCTAACCTTTGATGTTCCTTTCCTTTGTTCTTTTATTACATCATGTACTTTGGGATGATTAAAAGTGGTGGTGAGTCTGGTGGGAAGCGAGGGAAGTGCCCACCGTTGAAATATATACATATATATACGTATATATAACTGCGACACATTAGTTTATATTTGCTTGCTATTTTGTCATTCAAAGCAGTAAACAGGAAATATATTACTATTCTATTGGTTTAGGGGGGAAAAATCAACTAAGCACTCAAATCTAACAGAAGGCACACACACATACGCACACACGGAAACACCCACTGCAATATGGTCATCCCAACATCATCTCGTTTCGTCTCTTCCTGTCATTGCTTTTGGCTGCCTGTGCAGCACTTCACAGCCTTCTGATGTCACTGCCGCCACAACGTCATGTCATTATCTATCTGTCCTTCTTGCCATGTGTGCGTGCAGCTGCATGTATGGCTTTTGCGCCTCCTCTCTTGCTCTCCCTCGCCATGGAAGATCCCTGACGAACACACAACAGTTACCGGTCCGTCCTGCCACGGCGGTTAGTTGTCGAGTTGATCTCGAACACGGTTTCTGCTTCACGCGCCCGCTTCTTAACACCAGTGGCAGTACAAGGCACTGAATCCCCACTAAATGGAGTGGAAGACTCGTAGGGTCGCGCCATTTCACCCAAACAGGAGGTAATACCGGAGGTAATACCGCAGTTGAGCAACTTCACTACAGCCTGATCCCGCTTCTCCACAGTTTCGTTCCACCGCGTCGTCAGCGATTCAATCGCTTCTGCACTGATGGGCACTGCAAAACGCGCAACCGCCTCGTCACGCCACGACTCCAAGCGGGGACGAACAGGAGTGTCCGTACCAACGACCTCGATCGCACGGGTGCAGCAGAACAACAACCAGGAAGGAAGTGCTTTCGTGTAGAAGTACATGCACTTCTCGAGTGTTGTCATGCAAACATCCCGCGCGTGCTCCGAGTCATTTTGTGCTATCTCAATAAGCAGCTCGCTAGCAATAAACTCATGGAGGGAATATTTGCTCAACATCTGCGTGAGCTGACTATTCTGCGATGAGTACCGAGCTGATGTACGACGACCTGATGAAATTTTACCCATTGCCGACTTTTCCTCGTCCTCTGGTGCTATCTCGTCATCAAGCCTCGCTGCCTGTCGCGCGGCCGTCGGATCGATATTGCGTATCTGCACAAGAATAAGAGCGTCAGACAGTTTTGTGACAAATTCTATCAACCATGATGCAGTTGGTACGTGCTGCCGGAGCATCGCGACGAAGGCGAGGACACCGCCCTGAGCAAACATGGACTGACGCTGATCGTGGCTGGAAGCGTAACTCTGAAAAAACTTACTAAGGTAGTCCACCATATACGCGGAGGAGTTGTTCGTCTTCTCTCCTTTGCGGTGGGCTACTAGGTGTGTCAAAAGGTCTGCAATTATTTCAGGAACGTACCTCGGATGCACGCGGCTGCAGCTAAGTAGCTTGCTAAAGCCAACAACTGCCATTGTGCTTCTCACAGCATTGTTCGTCCACACAAACGCGCGCAGCGAATTTAACAAATTGCCACCACCAACCTTGTGCTCATCCTCCCGTGATAAGGCCTTCTCGTGCCGAAGACGTGCCTCAAGAGCACTTTCAACACCCGCAGAGGCCGGAGAATGAGCGGTAGCGTCATCATCTTCCCTGTAGCTCACCTCCTCCCCTGCAACACTGCGGCTGCGATTGCTGTAAGTGCCGCTAGCCCTTGTTTCTGTGGGACAGTCGAAGAAGCGCAGACCGTACTCCATCACAAGGTCAAAGACGACACCCAAAGCTGCCAATGACACGCAGTCGCCCTTCTCCGTGGTTACATCGGTGGCATCGCTCATTATCAGGGGCATAAACGTGTGAACTGTGTCAGGATTAACAAGGCACTGTAGTCCAAGCGACTTTGTGGAAACAATCTTCACAGGGCCGTTGTCCAGCCGGCGGCCAAGCTGGATGATGTGAGAGCAAAAGGATGGGATAGTATCACCCCTTTGCGAGTGTGAAAGAAACGCAAAAACAATGTGCTGCATTCGCAGAAGGAACTTCTCATCCATGTCCATCTCCTCCCGAAGTGTTTCATACTCCTCCTTCTCCACTCCTCCCAACCGATTCTTCATGAGTAATGACATCAGATGTTGATGCCGCTCGCGACTCTTCTGTCCGAAAGCTTCCACGTCATCATAACCTAGAGAATATTTTCGCGGAAGCCTCAAACAGCGGAAGAGGGAACTGAGTGCCGAAGTAACGGTTTTGGTGGCTTCCTCTGGTGTGCGCTCAGTCAATGCCTTCAGTGTGCGGACAGCAATATCCACGAATAGCGTGGGGTCATCGTCTGGAACAATCTTAAGCAGAAAACTAATGTTGCGGAGCAGGCTGCTCCTTGTTGTGTTGTCCGAGTGTGCCAGAAAACCATTTTCTTGATATATCTCAAACACGGAAAGTAAGCAACGAAGCATGGCGTCGGCTTCATCGGCGTTCTTGTATTTCACTGCCTCCGGCTCCGCATCTGGATGAGCAAATAGGTTAATGGTGTCCTTGAGGAGGGTGCTGAACTGCGCCAGTGGCAGAAGCACGGCCATTTCATCCTCTCCCTCGGCATCCGCCGAAAGCCGTGCACTGGTCTTCCACAACAAAAGTGAGGCCGCGCTTACACATCCAAAATCCACCACGTATTTCTTTGCTTTGTTGTGACGCTTACAGTACATTAACATCTCCGTGCAAAAAGCATCCACACTTTCAAGATCTATGCAACTGCAGTTCTCCGCCATCAGCAGTTGCAGAGTGGCTTCGCAGTCATCGCCGTTATCACGATGCAGCCAAGAGTCGGTCAACGCGGCCCGGCATGCATTGGCAACAGTCTTATTCCCATCCGCTAAACCTTCTTTAATTAACGACGGTAGGTTGACTCCCCTCATGTGCGCACAAGCGGTAACGATTTCCCACCGTGAGCGGCTCAACGCGTCCCAGGCGGCTGCACGAACCCGTGCCACTGCATCACGTAAACAGCGAATCATGCTGCTGAAGTAGCCGTTTGTGAACTCCGTTCGATCGCGCACATTCAAAAGTATCTGCCGACGTACATCCGCAGAGGTGTCAGTGCAGAGAAGTGCCAGCAACTGCTGCGTCATATCGCAAGTTTTCTTACCAATTTGAAAATATGATGCGCAGGAGACAGCTCGCTCTCGTACCGCAGGAAACTTGTCGTGTAACCGTAATTTAACCACCTCCGCCAAATCCTCATACAAATTCTGTCGTGCAACTGTGTCATTCTTGGAATCCACCGTCCTCAGAAGCGCGTCGAAGAGGGACACGACACCGAGACGAACCATCTTGTCGTTTGCGTTGTGGAGTCCCATTACTGTTTTCAATATTGTTAAAGCAATTTGGTCGGAGCCATACCTCTCGCGACACTCTTTACAAAAATCTGTGAGGAAGTTATACTGCCGCTTGAGCGCATCTGGGGGAATACGGGGGGCCTCCTTCAGCACAAGCAACACCACATAACACACAGACTCACCCACAGCTATTTGGTTGTCCGCAAAGTACGCAAGTAACTCTTTTCTGCACTGGGGAATGTGTGCGGCGCTCTTATGAATCCGCTGGAAAATGTTCCCCACACTTGCAACGTCGAACTCCTTGGAAACTCGCTTCTTTTTAGGCGGCATGTCCGACAACAAACGATATCTGGCGGTGTTTACAATGCTTGAGAAGGCAATAGTGACAGTGCTAAGTGCCTTCAGGTATATCCCCTCACCGCGACCTACTTAATATATGCGTAAGAGCGTAATGTTGTTGATTTTAGTATTGTCGTTTAAAAGATAAAGGGGAAGGGAAATAAATGGGTATTTGCACGTAAAAGGGTGGAGAAAACGACAAGAAAAAAGCAAATATAGAGCAAAGAATACCCAAAAGAGGCCAGTTGCCATCGGCCTGACGGAGGCAATTATACACGTACATCTACATCGACATATGGGTGCGTGCGGCGTCAGTGAACTTCCGCGTACGGTATGCGTCTAAACACAGCACAGGTAGCCAAGTCATATTTTTTTTTAAAAAAAGGGGGGGGAGAAGAAAAGTTGGCGTATTGCAAAGAATGGCACAGTCAGAGAGAAAGAGGGTAACCTGTACACAGAGATGTGTGTGGTGCAGAAATACAGATCCGATATGTTCGCGCCTTGCGGAGGCTACCGCCCTCTTTGTTGTGGCATGGCTTACACTGCAGCGTCAAACTCCCCCTCCCATTGCGTAGAATAAAATAGCTGCCGTCTAAAGTAAAAGGCCTCCTTTTTATCTAACTTGCTCAAGTAAGAGTGCGTAAAAGTCCGCACGTCCTTCACCTCCATGGCAAAGTGAGTGCTCAAAACAAGATTCTTTGATATCGCAATTACGTCGGGATGTGGCTCCCGCCCGGCGTGCTTCGCTGCTGTGACCACGTCATTGATTTTGTGAAGGAACTTGTAAATCACCAAAATCCGTGAGAAACCATTAGTCAGGACCGTCATGCTATTCATCTTCATGGAAAGCAACTTGTACACTGCTGACAACGCACTAGTGAGTGAACGAAGCAGTGGGTAACTGGCTGGTTGTGGATCTGAGTAGTATTTACCTACAAGAGTGCATACATCAGTTGGAGTGTTAAGCTCATCTACAAGTTCAACACCAGTTTGCTCAAGTGAGACATTGGTTACGACCACCAAAAGAGCAGATACAACATCGTCATCTGACGAATCAAATCCATTTTCCACGTATCCGTGCAAAAGCGACGAGACAGCATGAACCGCCCTTCCTTCCATCGCTGCGAAAATACCTTCTGTTTGTGTGGTCAGCTGCCCCAAGCATGTCACCGCATGCAGAAACATCTTGCGATTGGTTGCGGAATCGTTTTCCAGAATAAACACAAGGGCTGCTATCACATCTTTCTTCCCAAAAACACATTTAGAAGAACTCGGAATCGGGTCCATCAGCTCGAAACCTGGAGGCACCTCCGCCCCCAATAACCATCGCACACCAGCAGCATTGAAGCTAATCTGATAAAGTACCTGCGCTGCAGCCGCCCGAGCCTCCGCACGCTCAGCTAAATTTCTGCGGTCTTGAATAGAACGAATTGCAGCCTCTAATCCACCTTCTTCCATGACTACGTGGCATCCCTGTGAAATTATGCAGAGGGAGCGCAGCAGCGCGAACACCTGGCATTCAAACTCAGCACATGGCGTAGTGATGAGCGCGGCCACAACAGCTGGAACGACATTCATCCTCAACAGCTTGATTTTCGCCTCCTGCGAGGCGGAGTGAGCAATCAACAGTCGGACTGCACGCCGACGCTGCAGGGAGCCCACCGCAGGGTCACTGAGACTGGCAATCCAATCCCCAGCGGTGTGGGGTTGTAATCCATTGTAAACGAGTCCAATGTCACGGTTGGGACGGCCGGCAAAACCCTTCTCCACGTCGTATGGGTGACGCTCCTGAAGACAATCACTGACATAATGTCGCACTGTGCGGGCGGCCTCCGCCATGGTTTGGATATAGCCTAATTCGTGCTAGCAGTGGAACGTATCTCGTGCGCCTCTATTAGACTAAAACCACGGATCAGGAAGGGTCGAAACTTGGAGGACACGCACACAAACGATGTGAACCGCAGAGAAAAATATTCCTCTTTGGGGTGATGTAGGTGTTTAATAAATAAGAAGAAGGAAAATAGAGTTCATGTGTGTAGCAAGGAAAGGAGAAGAGAGTGAAGATGGCGGCGGCAAGTGATGAAAAAAACCACACAACCAATAAAGGGGGGAGGTGAATGAACACAGCAGCCAGCAAAAGTAATTAAGTATATAACGTGGAGTTAAATGCATTCAAGCGATACGTAAAGGTAAGCACCGCATCGTGGCGGGGGAAAACAAAAAGCGGCTTCACCCATCACTCCGCAACATGGCACAGCTTCCCACACATACACATAAATACAAACATAAACACACACACGCGCGCACGCGCACAGCCCCTTTCCCCCTTGCCCATGTCCATTTCCCCTTGACATTCCAGTAACTGGATTGTCAAGTCTTCTCTCCTCTTTCCCTCTCATCCGTCTCACCCTTCTCCTCTCTCCTCCTCTGCCTTTAGCGTTCCTATTATCATTATTATCATTATCATTATTCCTAAACACCCTTTCATACACACACACACACGGACCCACCACCCTTCGCGTTTTCGTTTTATTTCTGGTATTTTATTATATCACATCACTAATCTAAACACTAAGCTATCTTTTTCCTTCTCTTATGTTCATTTTCAACTCTTTTGAAACCGAAAAATAAGCCCCTGCACGCTATGTTTGTTCGACCGCACAAATAAAAGGGAGCAAAATGAAAATCACTTAAGGGAAAGAGCCAGTGTGCAGCAGAGCGAGTGGCACAGCGATTTCATCCCCGCAGCTGTCAGCACGGCGTGCCATGAGAATTATTTATAACGACGGCGGGGAAAACAACTATTATTATTAGTATGGGCAACCCTTACATAGACATAGTGCCAAAACTGGTGACATTGGCTGCGGTGGCCGCGTGTTGTTGGCAGTGAATGAACAAGAGGGGAATAAATAAGAATAACAACGCGGAAGAAGGGAAACCTTCCCTTAAATACCATAAAAACAGAAAACCTTGAAGGGCACAAAAAAAAAAAAAGAAACAAACAACGCACCTCACTCCCTCACTCCACCCCACCCCACCCCTCAGGGACGCACACATAAACACACTACATCCACTGGCGCCGACAACTAAAGCGACGCTATCATTCGATCGGTGAAAAGAACCCCATTCCCAGAGGTTCACGCTCCATGAAGCTACCGAAGTCAATGATGTGCGAACTGAGAGCTGTGACAACGTACATGACAAGATCCTCTGGGCACAGAACCCGCTCTTCGTCAAGGGACAGCAATTCCGTCACGGCAGGTGTGAGGAGCCCATCGTAAAGCCAACATCGCACCGGTCGTATTTCAACCGCAGCGTCCTCTGTGATTACCACAGAAAGAAGAGAATTGTCCTTCACCTCCGCATCGCAGCCAACCAACGTTGAAACAACGTTGAGTCGGAGTGGCTGGCAATGTGCCAAAACAACGCGGTCAATATTGTCCACGGTGTTGATTACATCCTGATAGGGAAGTGTCGATCCGTTGCGAAATGTAATTGCGTGTGGTGTTAAGGGGTCATGATCACCCGTCACAAAGTACAAGAAGAGGCGTTTCACATCTAAGGCAGCAACCTCCTGCAGCAGGTCCCCTGCTTTAGACGGGTCCCCATAGTTTACCAGGTAAACATCAAAACCATATCGGTTTACGAGGACCTCCTGGAGCATCAGGAGCTCACATAGCACAGTCCCCTCATTAGAATTTGCTTCGCAAAAAATAAGCGCCACACTTCGCCCGGCCCACTCCTTCACAACGTCGGAAGGGACCTCTGCCTTCGCCGCTTTCCCCTCTGTTAAGGACCTAAGCAGTTCATCACTCCTCATCTCGTTACCAGGCGCCTCGGCCTCAGTTCCGGTGCAAATAACAAGGTTACGAACAGACCGTCCAAAAGCATCACCGTCGTGGCACTGCAGTCGCAACTTTGAACGAACTGCAGCCGCTTGCTGATCGCTTCCCTTGAATGCCACCAACTGACGGGCAAACTTTTCCTTCAGGCGGTTTACTTGCGACTTCAGTCCTGAATTTCTCTTCACGTCGTTGTTTGCCTGCAAATGAAGGATGAGTTTGCTGATATTTTGGATGTCGGCAAGAGTGGTATTTTCGATGAAATGCTGCTCCTCCTTGAGAAGTCTCTCCTCCAAACGCGGAAGAAGAGTCAATTCAGCTTTTTTTCCACCCGGGACGACGTTCTTTTGGAGCTTCTCCAGGCACGATGTTAATTTACCCTTGCTGTGCTTCTTCGGCTTGGTTTGCTTCAGTGCACGGTCCGACAATGCCGCCGTGCACCCTCCATCAGGTCCCTGCGCCGACGTGGGGGATGCTGAATTTTCCGAGCTTTCAGCAACTTCTGACACGTCCTCGATCTTGGAAAGTGTGCTAGCCGCTGACGCTGCTGCTCTCTGGCATCCTTTGTTGCTTGTATCCAATTCACTATCTCTCGAAATATCCCCCGCAACTTCCGATGTGTTTCCGTTATCGTCCTCCTCGTCCTCCAATGATGATTCCTCTGCATTATTTCTGTTAACAACACGCTGCAACTCCAACTGTTGTCGCACAGATTCAACGGCGTGCCTGAAAGATTCGGTAAAGCCCCGACCATCCAAGCAGTCCAGCATTGCCGATAATTCGTCCAATCTTTCATCCGAGACGGAACCCTCACGCAGGCGATTTGATATGTCAAGCAGCAGAAGAGTCACAGACTCTTCAGCATCACCTTCGGCGAAGTCACCATTACTAGTGTCTTCCTGCGCCTGCATACCAGGCTCTCGCGCACCTCGCGGTCCCCCTGAAGCGGGTATGGACTGAGCAGCATCTACAACAGAATTTTCGAGCTCCTTAAATCCTAGAAGCAAATTGATTGGAAGTCGATCTCCCTCCTCGCCAGCTTCTCTTAGTAAACTGAGATACGGTCTCAGTTCCTCTTCATTTTGCGGTGGGTTCTCGTGGATACGGCAAGTTGCCTCATCAAGCATGTCTTGCAGGTATGACATGCGAGCCACCACATCGGCGTCCTGCACTTGCCCATGTCTCGGTGAACCCTGGTTGAGGTTGGCACGCTCTCTTGTTGACCTCAGTGCTTCCCGGACCCTCTCATCTGCGCCCACTCGAGCCGGGGGAGTCCCCTTCAGCAGTGTAGCCGGCAGAGCTCTTACATCCTCCACATCATTACTGGTTGAAACGGCGGCGTTCGCTCTATTCATTGCTTCCCCCAGTTGGGCCTCAAACTCGTCACGGAGACTCCTTTCCTCATTAGAAGATATCCCAACAGAGTAAACCATAGCCAAGAGACCTTGCAGGGGTTCAAGTTCCTCCATTGAGACAGTGAATTTCTCCATGTTGCTTCGCCGCAGTCTGTCAGCAATGTCGGCAACGGACCTGAACAACTTCAAACGCTCCGAAAGCATCGCATTAAGATTTCCCTCCTCTGCACTAGGGACAGCATCGGCACTCTCTTCATTATCGTCATCTCCAGAACCGTCGTCAGCATTAGCAACACGAGAAACGGCGGGTGTACTGGCGCCCCCAGCCCCACTCTCCTCGTGTGCTTCGTCTCCCGTATACGCAGCCACATTTTGCAGCTGTGTGTGCATCTCCTGAACGATAGGAAGAAGAGGGGTTGCTATTTCACCCAAAGAGAGGCACTGCTCTCGTATCTCTCCGATACTCACTACGAGTCTTGACACAATAAGGCGTCTTTGTCTCGCTGAAGCATTCCGAAACTCTTCGGATTCTAGAACGTTTCGTATCTCCTCCATCCTTGAAATGAGTTCAAGCGGATTCACAGAAGCTGAAACAGACACATCTCGAGTCGAATCCGGTGCGGTTGAGGCGGCTTCGAGAGCTTCACTAATGGGAGCAATGAGAACGTGCATCATCTCCGCCTCAGTGGGTTCCATATGTGGCAAGGATGACATAACATTTTGAAGTTGGGGTAAGAGACAAAGAGCAAAGCTCTTCCTCTTCCCCGCATCAGCTGATTTAAAGGCACTGGAGTCCAACAGCGACTGAATCTCCTCAACGCAGGCTGAACTGGCAAGAAACAGCTGGCTACGCGTCTCACCATTCGAGCCCTGCCGGGCCCTCTGCTGAAGGATACCTTTTATGTGCGCAATAATTCCCATGAGCTGCTGCTGTCCGCCACATGCTCGGCACTTCTGCTCAATTAGCTGAAGCTGATTGAGGTTCTGCCGCGCTGCTTCTCCCTGCTCATCTGGTGGCAGTGCGTCGAAGGCACCGGAATTGATGTACTCAAAAACCTTTTCCAGCAATACCACCGCCTCGTCCGCGAGATCCGCCTCCTCCGAAGTGGCAAGACCGTTCGTCGTTGATCCAGGGGAACGCGCTGCACCACCGCTTGCGGGGCCAAGCTCCCCACTTCCACGTCCCATACTTGCGCGCTGACTCCACCTCTGGTTACTGGAAGTTTCATCTGGGGTTTCATCACCATCATCGGACCCATCAGCGACGGACCCGATCAGGCCCTGTGCCGTCTCAATCATCGTCATTATCTGCAAGTTTGTCTCGTCTCGCGGGGCACGCTCCATTCTTTGGTGAAGCCCTCTCAGTTTTCTGCCAAGTTTGCCGATCGTCTGCTGCTGTACCTCAACCGGTGCGTCCATCAACTCATCCGAGTGAAGTACCTGAATGATTGCCTGCAAATTTGCAACGACATGTGTCACGGGTATATCATCACCTCTCTCTCCCCGATAACCATCCACATTATCGGCTTCACCCTCATTGCGTGGGGCACCTGTGCCTCCTCCGCCATGGGAAGAAAGCTCTTCGCGAGTCAGCGCTTCCATCTGTTCAAATACAGATGATACCCTGCTTGCAACACTGTTGATAATCGCAGTCGCCTCAGAATCATCCCATGTAGCGGCCTCCTGCAGAATACCGCCCAAGGTCGTTTTTATGCTCATCAACTTATCCAAACGACGCCGCGCATCTGGCTCCCCCAACACTGAAGACTTTAGCTCCGTGAACAAAGAGCGGAGTTGATTCAGTACGAGATCAAAGTTGGCTGGCCTCAGACCACGGCGTACTCCTCCCAGAGTTGGAACACCCCCATGCGTACCATCGGCAGTAGCAGCTGCAGATTGCGATCCCCTCCGCTGTAGCCGCTGGATTACGGCTTCACACTTATTCAGTAGTGGCTCCCCGTATTCGGCGGGGAGGCGGCGTGCGACCGCAGCCACTCTGCTTATCTGCACACCTACTTGGTTTTGAAGCTCCTGCATCACCGGAGCAGATTCCACGTCAGCCGTCGTTCCGTCCAGGACGCGGACGAAATCATCGACCATATCATGCAAAGACTTCAACTGTTTCTCCAAGGCTGGGGACGGAGCAGGAAGAGTAGCGCCCTCGCCTTGATTGGGCGAACATGTAAACGTGGCTTGCAAACCACTGATGAGGGGTGCAACCTTTGCCTGCAACGCCGCCGGCAGTTGTTCCTTCTCTTGACACAGGGCGGCAAGTCTTCGTGCGCACGCCTGCCGTACACCCGTCTGCCATTCCGGTCGTGCGTTCCGAAAGTCCTGTGATTCGAGCAGCGCGCGAATCTCATCCACCTCCTGCACGATATTAATGAAGCGGTTTTCCGCATCATCTCCCGTGGGAAGTATATCCTCTGCCTTCTGTGGGGCCACTTGTTGACTGGCTTGGTGCACGGGCCGCTGTGAAGGGTGGGCAGATCGCAACTTGCGCAAGCCCTCGCGAATGCGGACTGCATCACCCACCTTTGGCGCTAACGCGGGGAGGTCGGTCTCTCCTAACAAGAAGAGGACTGAACCATCCACATTGTTCTCCTCAAAATTCTTCATCGTCGGAGGCGAAACGCCGAGTGAATTCAACCAATCGAGCACCTCCTCCGCGCACCACTCCTCAACAGGAGTAGAGGCAGCTGTGTGGGGTTTCCGTCCCTGGCGCCGTCCCTCTTGACGAGACAAGAACAGATAAACGGAGCTCGGGACGGCCACCGCCGCAGCTGCCGCACAGAGGGCAGTAAACCAACCATTTCCCGTCGCCGAAGGCATTTCCAACAAAAAAAAGGGAAAAACAACAATGATATGTGTTCACCTCGTTTCGTGGACAGCTTCCGATACCAGCTGGCAAATCAGTATCTTCTCGTTCCTTTATTCCCTTTATATCTTTTGACAGTTTTCTTGTTCCTCTATTTTTTTTTCTTTTTTAAAAAACAAAATCTGTTTTTCCCCTTTCCCTAGACCTTGACTGTACCAGCAGAAAGACAAGAAAAGTCCTCGTGCACACGGTGATGAGGTTCGGATAATATACGCGCGCACACACATACACACACACACACACCTATATATATATATATATTACAGGAACACAGTCCGCGCAACAAATTGCTTTTCAAGAGGGAAGAAAAATAAAGCTCCAAGTACCAAAGGCGACAACAGGAACCTTCCCGATAACCTTCCACCAACCTCATAATGGAACAATAGCGGCAGTAATAACAACAGCAATGGCGGTGACCACAACAACAACGAAGAAGGAGACAATCATTTAACATTAACCACCAAGTCAACTTTACCTCAGTAACATGTCACCAACCGTAACATCGATACGATAGCCCCGACATCTGCGCATATACAGCGCAACGGGAGTCTAACGTTTGAGAAAAAAAGGGGCACAAAGCGTAACCACACGCAATTATCCGCACGACCATAATTTATAGCAGTGGGAAGTAACACAACAGCAGCAATGATACCATTGGTACCACACACACACACGCGCCAAGATACCCTTCTCTCGCACTTGCACAAGCCCTTTTCCGTCTTCCCCCTGTTCCCCATTTACACTATTCCGCCTTTCGCTGTGGTATATGGAATGGCCAATGAAACCACAACCTTTAAAAAAAAAAAAAACAATCCGGTCTCATCACCTCTCAACTCTGCGGTTTGGAATCAAACTCACCGACTTTTCTGCGTCAGCCACAGGCACGGCAGTATTTTGGTTACTATCCGTACCATCCCCAAAAAGTTTCTCATAGTAATAGCCACCGGGCAGTGCGCTGTAACTCTCCGGCAAATGGTGCCGTTGGTGCTCTGACATTAATCCTGTGATGTACACATAAGCTGCCGCTACAAGAAACCAAAATAGCAGCAGAAGCCCGCAAAAGGTAAGAAATGATGTGGTGAGACGACACGCGGGTCCTACTGCAGTTTGTGTGCACGTAGCAATGGGGCAAAAGCACTGGTAAAGGCGCATGTCATCGCCCATGAAACAACTCTCGGAGTCTGTGAAAAAGTGGTTCGTGCGACCCCCGTGGCACATGGTGATACACGTATGTGAACTGTATTAACTTCGCTCCTGTCAGGCAGGGAAGAAAAACCTTGCTGTTCTACAGTCTCCTGTTCGTTCCTTCTTGAAAAAAATATATGTATCAGGGGAAAGACGGGGCCAAAAAAGTGGTGTTGATTCATTGTTAACGAGGAAATGGATATGACCAATAATACGCAACCAAACGCCCTCCAGGTGTGCATCGCTTACCAACAACATATGAAAAGCTGCAAGGTTGGTGAAGAAGGACATATATGAATGCACTTGCGCTACCAACTGCCAAACGGACCAGTTGGTTGCAACTTCTGCTGTAACTCACGCAGCTTTGACTGCTTCTCCAAGACAGCAGCCTGCGCCTCCGCCACCTGCCGCCTTTTAACCTCCAGAGCTTCTTTTGCTGCAGCCCACTTCGCCTGCCGTTGGGCCGCAAGCGCCAACTTTTCCTTCACAGCCTTCACCTCCTTATGCACGGCCAGTAGTTCTAAGAGATCTTTGTGAGTTGGCTGCATAGCTAGCCACTTCCTTCGCTTCAGCAACTCCTCACCCCGCCTTCGCGCAAACTGGATCTCTTCCCGAAGCTCTTCCTTGTGTTCGCTTGCCACTATGTCCAAAACATCCCCGAACCCATTTTCATCAGATTCGACGCTAATTTCCAGCGGCTCTTCAGATTGATGTGTCTCCTCAGACACCGTCAGTCTTCGCTGCTGTTCCACCGCATCATGGAGAACCCGCCGCAGCCCCTCTGCAGCACCCCCGTACGCCAGCTGATCCGTGTTTTCGGCAACCTGAATGAAGAAGCGACGTACCTCCAGCAGCCGCTGCACGTTCTGCTGATTTCGCATCATTAGTTCATCCAGTGCCTTGGAAGATGCCTCTGAAAACTGATGTATGCATGCGCGGGAAGACTCTTCCATCTCATCTAGCAACCCTTCAACACCATCTTCACTACCTTGAAACACTCTCTCAGCGCAGAGGGCAAATGCCTCATCATCACCGTCAAGCATCACTACTTGTCTGATATGCTCCACGATCCTCGCCCTTTGTTGCAGCACTCGGTTCAACGAAGTGAGGGATTGTAATAATAGCCCCTGTATTTCACTATAGCACCGGTAGAACAGCATTTGTAAATTCACAACAGGAGAATCGTTATCTACCGTAGCATCGCGCAGTGTCCGACAAAGAGCCGCGGCGCTGGAGTTCTGCTTCAACAGCTTTTGCGAAAGCAAATTTAACCACTTCACCTTCTCTGAGGAGGCTCCATTCTTCATACAGTCCTCATCGGTGCATGAGCTTTCTTGAGGTTCACCAGCGTTTGACACCAACGTACTTGCGTCCAGGTTGAATAACTTTCTCAGCCGAAGCACTTCCAACCCCAATTCCTCGGCCTCAGACTCTAACTCCTCGCAGAGAGTTGTCACGGACATCGCAAAAACACTGGGGGCATTTTGATGTGACAGCGACACAACATGCGGTAATGCCTGGAGATGACTCAGCGTAGCATCCAAGTGGTGCAGTGTGGTATTCATCTGCCTGATGTCCACTTCGGCGGAGAAGACCTCCGGGGGTAATAAATTATTCGCATTAAAGGAAAGAGAAGAATTACCGCTAAAAGCCCTGCTGCGAGTGCGAAAATACCACTCCAGTGAGTCATGCACTAGTTCTTGCAAAGACGAAACGATAGCCATCACACGCGTGCTTAGCAGTTCCACACTGCCATAAACGCTCTCACAGTTCTGTAATTGAAGAAACAACTCAGATATCAGAGCCTGTATGAGTAAGACCGAGGAACCAAGTGGTCCCTCACTGTCCAACTTGGAGGTAGCAGCTCCGCAAGCTTCAATGTACCGGCGCTCGCCCTGAAGATCAAAAGAAGGAAGCCGTGGCAATTCACCGAGTACGCCGACTATCCGGGACCGGATTTCCTCCGCAGTGTCAGTGGTTTCCATTAATTCCCTAATTCGCGGTGCTGAGCTCTGAAGGATATCTGAAGCTAACCGCTGAAGGGTATTGCATTCTTGTTCAACCATCTGCATCAGTTCCACCATGGCGTCGTCACCGTTTATTACGTCACTACCACTATAATAATTTGCGTCTGCGGAATCCTTCGCCCTGCGACACAACTCCATCTCTTGACGAACACGCAAAACAGTGGCCCTCAAAAGCTCTACGGACTCCTGCATGCTTTCATTGTCTTTTGTCTTTGCTGAAAGCTCGGCGGCGTATTCTTCGTCCCTCCTGCTTATCTCAGATTCCAGGCCAGCCGATTTGACAACTAATGCATTGTATTCATCTTCTTCCAAACCAGTGTCATACTCCGCGAGAAGCGTCGCCGTGGGAACGACTTCTACCGGCACACCACCGCCCGTGTTGGCCTCGTGCACAGCCGAGCCTGGTGTAGCTGGAGAATGGGATGAGGTGCTTGAAGGGCCGCCAAAGTGCTCATGATCATGCTTTTGCTTCTCCCACCGTTCCTGTTGGATTGCAAACAACGAAGGGTTCGCTGACGTGCCAGTTCCCACAGCATCACTATCATCGCCCTCCCGCGCTCTCTTCCTTGTGGTGGACAACTGGGAGGCAGTTGGTTCCCCATCATCTTCAGCAAACGGATTATCTTCAAATGCTGACATATGCTTCTGAAGGCAATGCCAACACACCTACCACAAAATACGCGTCTCACTGAATGTAAGGAGAGGGGTAAAAGAGAAAACAAAGAACAAACATCCGTTTTCTTTTTTGTTTGGCAAACAGATAATGTTGGGTGAAAGCACGGGAAGCAGCCGAGCAGACTACCACAGGGGCACAAAGACAGAGGTGAAAAGGGGGTTCAACAGGAGGATGCCACCAGCGCATACATATATATATATGTGTGTATATGAGTGGGGTACCTCCGATAAGGAAGGAAGGTAAACTTTATTTTTAAAAAAATAGGATAAGGAACGCCAAGAAACAGTAACTTAATGGGCTGCACATATGTGTGTACGCAAACAAACACACACACACACGCAAGCACCAACATTCCTCGTCCATTTTCCACTTCTCATAGCTCTCCGTTTTTTGTTCTACCTACCAGGGGCTCGGACACAACATATTTGTTGTTATCGGTATATGTGTATTTGCTGGTGTTGCCGTGGTTTTAGTTGTGTTTTTCTTTTTCATTATAATGCTCTTTGTAATTATTCCCTTTTTATTTTGTTCTTTCATGGCTGCCCCAACGACCATTTACTTGCAGCTGCAATGATTCACATCCAGTGCGCACGTACATCCGTGCACTCCTGACAAGAAAATAAGTTGGAAGCTTTAAAGCGCCTGATCCAACACAAATTAGCTGTGGCGCACACACACGTACATTCACATTCATTAATAGCAGTATCAAGATCAACATGGGAATCATCGGCTGCAAAAACGCACACACGCACGTGTATAAATATGCATATGTTGAAGATACAAATTTATTTATGCTTATATATATATATATATATATATATATCGTCTCCCTCCCTGACGCACAGGTATAATAATTAGCCCATCAGTCAGATGCAAGTGCAGTGTAGATATACAACACGGCATCTGTCCAATATATATATTATAAACAGAGAAAGCGAGAGCGAAAAAGAAGGGGAAGAAAG
>NW_027124870.1:3199-5498 GCF_001457755.1 Trypanosoma equiperdum | reverse complement strand
ATATATATATATATATGTACGTTCCCCGTCGACTTAACGGCTCCGCAGCTTTACTTCAGGTCTTGTAACAGGTGCAGCACCTGATGCACCTCTAAAAATTTGACACGGGGCCAATGCATTGCACGATCATTCCGCTGAAATGACCACGGAATGGAGTCATTGTTACATCCCTCCTTCACAGCGTGGTGAAACTCGCCACACGCCTCAGTAAACAGAGACGGCTGTGGGGTGGGACCCCCCTCCTTTGCCTTAACACCTATGAGGAAATTGACAGACAAAAAACATGAAGAACCCCCCACGTGATTATCCTTTTTGGGCCTTATCTTACGCGGACAGGGACGGGCCTGTGCATGACGCTCTATGGAGTATATGAGGATTCGTAACCTGCTGGCCACATAGGAACTCCACACAGAAAGCGCCTGCTCAGTCTCCGCCATACTGTGGCCCGCACAACTTACACCCACAACAAGAAAGGTTGAATACTCTTCCTCTATTCTATACGGTTCCCACATCTCTTCCAACGGGAGAGTCCGCGCCTCCGTCAGAATGCATTGCACCCGTGTGATCTCGCTGTAAAGCGCCTCCAGCCCACATCGCCCAACGCTACTTGCATCGTTCACATATGGATACGCCGGACTGATCACGGGAAACAAATCGCAGCAAATTTTATCTTTCGACGGCTTCCATGAGTCTGGCAGCCCGGGAATGCGACCGCGACCCTCCAGAGTCGCAGTCAAATACACGGGTGAAATACGATCATGGCGGCTCATCCATTGCGTGTAGAAAAGAAAGAAAAATCGAAGAAGAGTACTGGGATGAGAAGATGGAAGCACCTGACAAACCCTAGCCACCATGATGGCAAGCACCGCGCCGTTCGGATACGTGTAGACATTGCCGTAAACCATCCGACGCATCGCCCATAGCTTTACTGTCTTCAGAACGGCAGTGAAGACATCGTACGGCACCGGAAGTCGCCGCTTAATCTCAAACGTGAAACGGATTCCGTTCGCACTGGGTCGGGTTTCTCGAGCCACCTTCAGTAGAAACGAATCATCCAGCATCTGCTCCTCCGTAGGCGGCTGTGGCAGTCCAACAGAAACAAACACAACATCGACAGCTGTGCCTCTGTACTCAAATTTAACAACGGGAACTCTGGCAGCGACTACAGACACGGGACCGACAGAGTTATATAACAACCTCGGAAACTCATCGAAAAAGATATCAGTCGTTAAAACAGATGGACAAATCAGCGCGCTTCACAAAATCAACGTAATTCGGCGTTGTGATTGTTGTTGGTTGAAATGGTATGGTTGCGGGGTTTTGACAAAAAAAAATGGAAAATCAGCATCCGTGTTTGCCGTCAGTACCATGTGCGGGTCACGAGTGCCACGACGACGAACAGACTCACATCAACAAAATATACACATATACACAAATGTATACGTGTACATATATGATTATACATGTATATGCATATTTAGATAATCACATCATTAACGAAGGAAGAAGCAATGGTCAATGTTGGAAATAAACACAAATGTATAGACAGTGAAAGCGAAACAGCACGCAGATCAGCCACGAAGGTTCGACAACCACGGCAAGATGAACGCGTCCAGACGTCGACAAGGCGATGGCGGCACGTGAAACGAGGAACAGGGAACGATGTGAGGAGGGGAAGAAAAGAAGAGGACGGGAGAAGAGCAGGGAAAAGATTACACGTAAAGCAGAAGCACGTTCCTTTAAGGGTTCACATGATCCAACATAAAATGAAAAAGGACCCAGAACACCAAAAAGGAAAAGAATAGTTAAGAAAGAGAGGAAGAAGAGGGGAGATGCATATACGAAGAGAGGAGAAAAGAAGAAGGGAGTAGAAAGGAGGGATTAAGGAAAGAACTCACCATACACATCGAGATCACTCTCTGCAACTGAAGCGGAAAGACCGCATGAACCAAATGGGTAGGCACGTGCCCATTGTTCCTGAGTGTTTTGGGAGTGCCGCTGCACAATGCGAAGCGCCATCGACTCCACTAGCGTTAAAACCGGATTGGGACTAATGGAAGGGCATTCGGCCAACACGCCGTAAAGCATCTCAGACTCGTCGTAGTCATGGTCTTGTGGACGGGGAACCTCTAGTGGTTTCGTTGGGCCATACATCCACTCCATCAAATAAAGTGTTTCTTCCTTCAACGTAACACATAGAAGTAAAAGAAGCCACACAAGCGGGGATATTGAAAAAATGGAAAGGTGAGAAAAAAAATAGAGCACATAAAAAGGTGCATCAACGCGTAGGAAAGTGGAG
>NW_027124870.1:0-3189 GCF_001457755.1 Trypanosoma equiperdum | reverse complement strand
ATATATATATATATATATATATATCGTTCCTAGGAACAAAGTGACAGGTGGTTGAAGGGCAACAACTGGAGTATCTGGTATGTTTGCTCTATAAATACACTGCATGTTCCCAGGCCACTGCCACTTGGCTAATAACCTTGAACTATGCACTTACGCATAGCCGGTAATATGCTGCCCACTCACTCAACACAACGAACGAAATCAGTGGCGTGGGTGTTTCCACGATGGCACACACGATCGTAGTGGAAGAAAAAAAGAGGAAAGAAGTGTGGAATATTTCATACATTCATATGTCTCTTCGACACCCGAAAGACGATATCTCTACTTTGCTGCCACACATACACACACACACACATACGCACAGCTACATAGCCCGCAAGCCCCTCGCCGCGATATTCAACTCGGCACGTTAGTGTGACTCCTCTAGACGGCGGCACGAGGTAGATAATCCGAGCTTGCTGACAGCTTCATTACTTCCTCATGGAGAATGCTGCTCGAGTGGGGAATAACAAAGCGGTCCCCAGCTGAAGCCACAAGCGCCTGCCCGTCGGTCAGTTGGTCAACGGATGTTACCTCACAACCTGTAGCGTCGTATATTGTGTCCACTTTCTTCCCAAGAGCGTGCCACTCCAACTCCCTCTCGACTGTGTTCATGACGGCACGCATCGTTTTGTGCGCAGGCCTTAGTGTTACGGTACGAAAGGGGAATCGGTCGTTATTCCTGTCGCCATACTCTCCGTTCTCAAACACACGCACGGATATCGGTCTCAGGATTCCCTTTCCCGGGGCTGTATGGGGAGCACAATGCACTCTCTCCTGCTGTTTCGGCTGCTGTTTCGGTTGTTGCTTTGGTTGGCCACCTGCTGCACCAGAACCTCCAATCGAATGTGACTTCCTCACGGGCGTGCCCGTGGCAGGCCGGCCAGCCGGAATCCTCGAAGCCTCCGCACTTGCTGCTTCCACCTTTACACCCTTTGAGGGCGCCGGAGGGCAAGCATACACATGACCAGTCGTTGCCACAAGAGATATGCCATCCGTGATAAACTCCGCACGTGCGATTTCAACGCCTTCAGTGGTGAACAAACGCTTCACCCGCCTTCCAGAGGACTCCCAACCAAGCGCTTGCGTGAGTATATCTAATACACACGGCAGTGTCTTTGCTTGTCCGCTCAGAACAACTTGCTTAAACTGCAATGCAATTTGCCCAGGAAGCACTCCTGCCACCTTGCACCGCCTCGGCTTCGCAGTCACATCCTTGCTATCAAGTCGTGGAATCCCCGTGGCTCCATCATTCAGGGAGTATTTAGGCTGGTAATTTGTTGGACAGCCGGTGGGTAGGGAACGATGGTTTCCACTCCTGGGAACACATGCTTCCGGCGGTTTCACCTGAGGAGACGCAATTTCAACGGCTGGTGACTCGCGAGGACCGCGGGACCCTGGAGGGCGGCTGCTCGCCAATGCAACACCACCGCTGCCCCTCTCCCTCGGAGTATTTAACGGTTTCGCAGCTCCGTCCTTCTTCTGGACACGAGACTTCGTGGTTAACGTAGGAGAAACTCCCTCAGTCCTCAGAGTGTCAGATCCCGATCTCCTAGTTTCCGTACAACTAGACAGCGAAGGGTTGCTTTCAGCAGCAGCACGAGCGGAGGAAGAAACCAGCATCGGCTTGCCCCCACAGCGAATAATTGTGGGGGGAGCTGGTGTTGCCGCATTCCACAGTTCGTCCGTCGATGGAAGCCTTGTCGAGTCAAATCTCTTATTTGCTTTTAACTCCGAAGACCTCCTAAGCTCCTTAGCATTCTGCACACAAGCTGCACGCCTTAGTTCCCCAATCATTTCCCATGTAGGCTGCGGGGGGGCCTCAGGCTTCGACTGAGGGGTAACACCAGGAGCGGTTTCACCTCCAGTGGAAGTCTCACAACGCGGTTTCTGTTGCCCAGAGCTATTCTTCGCAGAACCTCTCCCTCTATCCTCGATGTCAAGGCACTCAGTGAGAAATACTTTGGAGGCACCGTCAGCGAATCTCATCTCTACTGCTGACTTTCCTTGAAATGAGGGTATGACACGGGTGATCTTCCCTCGTTCGCCCAGGTACACTTGTTTCACAGGGTCAGGAATAAAAATGCCTTTTTCCTCACGGAGTAAAGTGGACATATCGTCGATCGTCTGAACATAGTCCCCAACACGCAGAATCATCTCTCCCACTTTGAGGGAAGTTGGCTCCTCCTCAGCTGCCTTTCTCAGGGCTGCCTGGGCAACCTCCGCAGCGGTCATCTCTAAATTCTTGCCAGCCAGCTCATCAAACGCCCTCTGTTCCCTCTCCCTCTCCTGACGGAGGATCTCAAGCTTTAACTGTATTTCCTCCCGCTTCGATGCCGCTGTATGCATCTTTTACGAGTGTTTCACAAATTAAAATAACACAATGGGCCGTCTTCCCACAGAGCCTTTACGACAGTACTAACCAGTCAGTCCAGCAGAATAAAGCAAAGAAAAAACAGGGCTGTTGCAGAGAGTTAAGATGCTAGCTCATGTCGATGAGTGAAAGAAAGAGTGTAGAAAAAGAAAGCTACCAGCAGGTGCTTACGAAAAAAACAACACTCACGCCCTTTTTCACCAAAGGAAGTGCAGCACATGGTTTAACACACACACAAAAACTTCCCACTCACAACGAAATAAAGGCAACAACACACCTCAACATCCAAGTTATTGTCACCACACACATAATTACACACGCACGCATATGCGTGCAAGCATCAAACAAAAAAAAGAACAAAACAGAGCGATTACGCTAGTTGTGAATGAACAACAGAAACACAACCAGGCTACACCCTCTCAACACAAGTACCACCACATATTCACATTTCTATGTATGTACGTGCTCAACGAAAACGAAAGGTGGCGAAAGCACGAAACAAGCCCCAACACAGGCATATGCAATAACAGCACAACACAAACTAGTAAAAGGAACAGTGAACCGCCATATCACACACCTTCAATAAGATTAATTGCTAACATTTTTGGTATCCTCCATTTTACCTGTGAAGGATTCATCGTCAAATGAAACTAAAGAAGGGTAGAAAACAAAGAAAACACCAAATAAGGTACCTGACGCAGCGGCAACACCACGTCGACTTGCTTAAGCATTCCCAGAAGAGGCACCAAATGAGAAGGGATTCCGTGGAGCATTGT
>NW_027124872.1:1262-1462 GCF_001457755.1 Trypanosoma equiperdum | reverse complement strand
CGCTTCTTCACCTAATAAGATGAAAGTTCGACATCACTTCAGACTTACCAAATCTTTTCTTCCCACTCACGTTTATGCTTCTTCTTATTCTTCACAGCTGGATATTGGTGTCCACCAATACGTTAAAAACTACGGTCGCAAACTATCTTAACAGCAGCATCTTTTTATTTGTAAGTGAGACGTGGCACAGCATCTCCTTT
>NW_027124872.1:871-1252 GCF_001457755.1 Trypanosoma equiperdum | reverse complement strand
AAAACTACGGTCGCAAACTATCTTAACAGCAGAATCTATTCATTTGTAAGTGAAACGTAGCACACAATCTCCTTCTCTATCTTTTCCTTCCGTGCTGTGCTGTTTTGTTTTGTATTCTACCGTATCATTTAACATTTTTATTCATTTCCTTTCGTGAAATGACGCTGCTTCTGCAGATAATGTACTGGCTGTATTTTTTGCTAAACTCTATACTCTTTCTCTCTCAATGATTTTCATCGAAATTTACTTACTCATGTATAATACCGATCGTAGTCATATATTTGTTTAAGTTTGAGCATATTTTATCTTATTTTATCTCTTTGTCTTTCTCCACTTCCTTTAAGAATAATATACTATCTTCTCTCCCAATAACTTACTCCA
>NW_027124872.1:500-861 GCF_001457755.1 Trypanosoma equiperdum | reverse complement strand
TTTCTTTCCTTTCGTGAAGAGATGCTGCTTCTGTAAATATTTATTTTCTGTATTTTTGCTCAACATTGGACTTTGTTTCTCAATGATTCTCATCGATCCCACATTTTTATGTATAACGCCCATCATAGTCATATTCGTGTTTGAGTTTGAGAATATTTTATGTTATCTTATTTCTTTGTATTTGTCTACTTCTTTTAAGAATAATATACCCTCTTTTCGTGTACTCACTTTCTCCCATTACATCATTTACACTGTTTTAAGTGCGTTCCAGTTGTGTTTTTAGTCGTTCTGCCAACCACTATTATATAATTAGTATATATACACAACGCTCTTCTCTTATTATCATCATTATTATTATTAT
>NW_027124872.1:0-490 GCF_001457755.1 Trypanosoma equiperdum | reverse complement strand
TAACTAAACAAAATAGAAAAGAAAGAAGAACGCTTTACCACATCACTCTACTGCTTTACACTTATATGTCATACTCATACGAAGATTTATATTTTTTAAACTCTTTAATTTGAATATTTTGAAACGGTTTGACAAAAAGTCTTCAAATATCTTAGATTCTCTTGAACTAGCGAGTTTAAAAAGGTATTTGAAATGAAAAAAACACTAATAAAGGCAGAAGAAATAAAAGAAAATATCTTATTTGAAAGAAAACTAGAGTCTCTGCAATTTTAACTTCCCTTTCACTCCCTCGCATTATGTCTGGTTTAGAAAGATGCTACACACAGGTTTATCAGTATTATTCCCTTCTTTCCTTTCTCCTGTTTGGTATGCTTCATCTTTTTCTTTTCCTCTATCATTCTTTGTAATCGTTGTGGTTAGCGTCACTTTTTGCAGTTTTGTGCATAAAAGTGCGCGATAGTTTGCGCAAAGTAGTTTTTTCTTAGTTCCT
>NW_027124874.1:1017-1110 GCF_001457755.1 Trypanosoma equiperdum | reverse complement strand
GTGAAACATACGCGTACCGGAAATCCCCTCGTGGATTCTGTGGCTGAGCACCATCCGGCGTCGAATGATGATTTCTTTGGTTACCTTCATGTA
>NW_027124874.1:443-1007 GCF_001457755.1 Trypanosoma equiperdum | reverse complement strand
GTGGCTGAGCATCGGCCGACGACTGCCGGGGCCTTCCTACGTCATCTTCATGTGTGTTACAACGGCTGGATAATTGGCTTTTTCTTCATGTCCGTGTCGTGCTTTTTCCATTGTACACCGGGAATGTCGTTCCTGCTGTTGTACTCTATACTTGCGTACTACTTCTCTCTCAAGATGAGTCGTCTGCTGTTACTTTCTGCACCTGTGGCTTCCATACTCACTGGCTATGTTGTGGGATCTATTGTTGACCTCGCAGCAGATTGTTTCGCCGCTTCCGGAACAGAGCACGCCGACAGTAAGGAGCATCAAGGGAAAGCCCGTGGTAAGGGACAGAAGGAACAAATCACTGTCGAGTGTGGGTGCCATAATCCCTTCTACAAATTATGGTGCAATTCATTTTCCTCCCGCCTGGTAGTTGGTAAGTTTTTTGTCGTTGTTGTCCTTGCCATCTGTGGACCCACATTTCTTGGGTCTGAGTTTAGGGCTCATTGCGAACGTTTCTCCGTAAGTGTTGCTAATCCGCGTATTATATCGAGTATTAGGCACTCCGGTAAGTTGGTTCTT
>NW_027124874.1:0-433 GCF_001457755.1 Trypanosoma equiperdum | reverse complement strand
TTGCCATCTGTGGACCCACATTTCTTGGGTCTAACTTCCGGATATATTCTGAGCAATTCGCAGACAGCATGTCGAGCCCCCAGATTATAATGAGGGCAACTGTCGGTGGACGACGAGTTATCTTGGATGATTACTACGTGTCGTACTTGTGGCTGCGAAACAATACGCCTGAAGATGCCCGTATTCTCTCATGGTGGGACTACGGGTATCAAATCACTGGAATTGGCAATCGCACAACCCTTGCGGATGGTAACACATGGAATCACGAGCACATAGCAACTATTGGGAAGATGCTTACATCCCCTGTGAAGGAGTCACATGCTCTTATACGCCATCTCGCTGATTATGTGCTGATATGGGCCGGTGAGGATCGGGGCGATTTACGTAAGTCACGGCATATGGCTCGGATAGGCAACAGTGTATATCGCGATAT
>NW_027124875.1:0-1312 GCF_001457755.1 Trypanosoma equiperdum | reverse complement strand
GGGGACAGTGGAAATAAGGGAATTTGTTGGTCCCGTGGCGAGGGGAAGGTTGGATGGAGCGTTGGCGGCCGCCAAGAGAGCGGAAAAGCGAGCTGTCCTAGCAGCTGATGGTAGCGAACTGAGAGGATTGTATGATTCCATTTGCAATGCGAAATGGAGCTATGTGATGTCGGGCTATGATGAAGAGCCACTTGGATTGAAAGTGTTCGATGGAAGACCGCCGCGCATGTGGACGAAGGAGGAAGTTGATGTAAGTCACGTTCCGAAAACTATGAACGAACCACTTCCTCGTCACGGTAACTTGGAGATTGCGGTACTCACATCTCAAGTGGGTTGGCCATACACGTCTTTCGAAAAGAACCCAAATGATTATGATATTAATCACAAGAAGGGAGTGGGGTACGTTTTTAATAGTGATGTTTATATCCGCAGGGAAACACTGAGGGTGTGGCATAAGGTTGAGGAACGGCTTAACCAGTGGCTTATGGGTGAAGTGGCTATCAATCCGATGTTTCATGTTGTTATTGGTACGCCTGGTATTGGGAAATCCTTTTCCGTGGGATCCCTACTGTTATACAAACTACTGCATTATGAAGCGAGTCAACTTCAGATTATCATATACGTTGTGGAGGGCGAGGCGTACGTGTTTCGTAAACCCAAAGGCGATCGAGCAGGATATGTTACGTTTTACAGTAATTATGAGAATGCATTTACAGTTGTTGAGCAAATAGTCAGAGATTCGAGTAGCGGTGAGGATATCAAGGGATACCTCATATTCGACGTGGCAAGGACCATCATGCTCCAGTGAAACCACCTGTTGGTTGTGCCGGTATTGCTTTGAGTTCTCCAAACGTTAGGCAATTCCATGAATGGTCCAAGCAAAACGGCGCTACACATTTTTACATGAACTGTGATACATTGAAGGATTTGGAAGCCATACACATATCGAGGTGGGGGAAAATTGCTCCTGCTTACGGTTGGAGTCCTCCAGTTGCGAAAGAGAAAATTGAAAGAGAATGGCAAGAAATTCAAGGTCGAATTCTTTTCGTTGGTCCACTGCTTCGTCATATAGGTAATTTGGTTTCGTATGACAGTCAGTGGACACTAATTCGGGGATACATTAACAAATTGAATGATACATATATGAATGATTACGCAGAAATTTTCCAAAACGCAGCTATGTGGCAAACAGACAAAGCATCACACAAGTTGGTGAGGGTTGTTCGAGTGAAGGAGGAGGAGCTTCTGAGTGATACGTATCGCTGCAGACCGCTTTCATCTTACACGGGACAAGCTATTTTAGACTTTCTGA
>NW_027124876.1:1413-1569 GCF_001457755.1 Trypanosoma equiperdum | reverse complement strand
GAAGCAAACTAAAGCGTACAAATAAGAGATAAAACTAATAATGTAAAACCCCCAGTTGCAATATTCAAATGAGTAAGTCCATCATTATCTACCACTGTATTATCACCTTCACCATCACCCTTACCTCGGTTGCTTTTCCATAGCTCCGCATCACCT
>NW_027124876.1:373-1403 GCF_001457755.1 Trypanosoma equiperdum | reverse complement strand
TGCAATATTCAAATGAGTAAGCCCATCATTATCTACCCTAGCATCATCACCCTTACCTTGGCTACTTTTCCATAGCTCCGCATCACCACCTAGCTTCACCTCAAGAAATATTTCCTCTGCCTCATGTTGGTATTCTTCCAACTCATGAAGATGACTGTCAGCCTCTTTGGCATATTCATCCATTTCTTGCAGTTGCTCAGTAGCGTTAGTAAGGTGATTGTACCATGGAATCCCACCATTTTCAAGTGTGTAACTGTAACTAACACATGTGAATCCAGCAGTATGACCCGTGCAGGTGTGATTTGTGTTGTTTTCTGTTCTCACATAACCGAAAATACCCTTCACCTGATATTTATCCTGTTCCAAATTTACTAGTGAATCAAAGTGAGCTAGTGCACTCTTTAAGGTTTTCACATTCGATGCAATATTCTTGTATACACAAGCTTTGCTGATCACATCCCATGCCTCAGTATAGTTGTATTTTATGTTTTCAGGGTCACAAAGCCCCTCGCCACTTGCACATGATTCAGCCATCATGGTCCAACTACCATTTTTTGGCCTCCTTATTTCATCATTACATGGACAATTAAACCCATTATATATATGTATATTAAAAACATCTCCCCTTCCCCCTTTTTCTTCTATTACATTCCCTGTTCCATCTATAGCCTCTCCCACACATAAACAGAAAAAGTCATTAATTAGTGTCTTTCCAACTAACTTGTCTCCATAAGAACCGCAGCTCGTGCCCGCATTGTCGACATTATTGAACAGCAGTGATTTGTTTCCCCTCATGGCTTCCTCCAGAGTTTTATTCCCATTTCTTGCAACATCCACAGCGTCGCCATACACAGCTCTCAGCATATTATCTTCAGCAGAACGACTTGCGTATAAGGCTTTTGTCCTATTCGCCTCAATTTCTTCCTTCAGTTTTTTCGCTTTTTCAAGTAGTTTCCTTATCTCCTGATATGCTGTCGTGCTGTTAGATGAATCACTTGAACCTTTGTTACCACCAGCACCCGCCGTCTCT
>NW_027124876.1:0-345 GCF_001457755.1 Trypanosoma equiperdum | reverse complement strand
GGTTGTGGTGCTTCTGCCTGCGTAATTCTGTAAATCCTGCACAGTGTCTCGAACTCGCCAACGTTATGGTGCTTATAACTCTCATCAATGTATTCTGTAACCTTGCTCCAGTCAATCAATTCTGTGCTCCATTTGAATGACCCCAAATCACCTTGAAAGGAAGGAGATAAAACAGTCGCAAACAACCCAACGGCAATCACTATTTCATACCTCATTGTAATTTTGCCTATATATTCATCCGCCGAAAAGGAGGAAAAAACAAAAGCTTATAATTACAGTCATTACTGATATTGGCAGACACACTCAACAGACATATACAACCAAATATCGGATCTTGAAAGTGCC
>NW_027124878.1:50350-59211 GCF_001457755.1 Trypanosoma equiperdum | reverse complement strand
GATGATGACTTTGGCATGGGTGCTCTCTTCTAAGCACGATGTTTTACCTGATGGTCTCCGGCATCCATTCTTTTTTACTTTGTTCTTTTTTTTTTTGCCTTGGTGGTGATCAATACCTTGGTAGACTGAAATGTTCTGCAGTGTTGTTGCACCTGTTCGTGGTTTAGCGATGGTTAACCACTAGTTGGTGTTTTTGTGCGTGTGTTGAAACCTATTGACAGGCCTCTCTCTTCCGTTTACTTCACTTTTCTTTTTTTGCTAACAACTTCCAACCCCCTATCGACCCCCAACAACTACTATATTTTTAAACTTAAGTATGTTCGTGTGTGTGGTAAACGGAAGGAACTGACATCCGTTTGAACTACCCCTGCACCTTTGAAAGGCTCTGTTCCACAATGGTGCGCTCGCTTGTTGTGTTGCTGACTTATGATGAACCAGAATGTGGTGGTGCAGCCGACGCACTTGTTGTTCACCTTCAACGGGACTGCGCAGCACTCGCGGATAGATGTCAGTTATCGGCTCGGCCAATATCTATTCTCCAGAATTCTTCCCACCGTGACGCACTGTACAGGACACTGCAGGACCTTATTCAAGTGAAACCGCAAGATATTTACGCTATCAGTTTTTTAAAAGACAACAACCCTGATGAATACCGCAAAATCCGAGAACTTTGCAACGGTGTCAAGCCACGACGTATCAAGCACCAGATACTTACACACCTCGCGAACTACAATGATGTGGGGCTCATTATAAGAAACCTTGTGCGGCTAGTGTTGGATGAGATGTCCCGTGACGTATGATGGCTCTGTGTGTTGTTTGTAGTGTGCGAGTTTGTGGGAGGGGAGGCAGGGTACGCTGTGGCCAAGTTGGAGGCGGTGACGCCAAATGAGTGCCTCGGGATGTTTGTACTGACTGGGGCACAGACAGAAGTATGGTTCATGCGTGTTGGTTATCCTTGTGACTATGTGGACGGGGCTCATTAAGACACAGGGCCTTTGTTGCGCTTTTATGAGTTGGTTGCTGAGTGGGCGTATGAATATACACATAATGCACACATGCTTATATTCAAACTCTCTTTCTTGTTCTTCAGTTTTCTCCGCTTTCGGTTTTTTGCCTGTCTTTATATGTACCGCTGCTTGTTCACTCCAAATCCTGTATGTTGACACGCGCGCACACACACACACACACACAGAAAAACACATAGTTGCTTGCTTTGTTGTTACGCTTGACTGAACTGCTATTCATGTATGCTTCCCAGTTTCTATTTCATCCCCGTTGTGTGTTAGTTTGTTGTCGGCGGGGAGTTTGTTATGAATGATTGGATTACTAAGGCTTTGGAGGAGAAGCAGATCTTATCTCTTCCATCTCTTGCAGATGTAAAAGGGGTCTTCTGTGTGGCACGGGAGCATGAGTGGTATGATGATTGTGTTGTGATGGACTGGACGGCCCTGCACCGTGGACTCCGGCCGAGTACCTCCTCATTTAATCCCACTGTTGCAGTGGCTGAGGTAATGCGTTTTGGATGTGAGTTGGAGGGGGATGGAAGTCTGGCGACAGCGTTGGAATTGCGCACCCCGTGGTGCGTGGTGCCACTCGCCGAGCAGGCGCAGCGACTCAGTGTTTTTTTACATCCATCTGGTGCGAATGTTAAGCCATACATGTTTTGCCGTGGACCACCTGGGCAGCGTAGCGTTCGTGATGACCTTCACTCTGTCCTTCAAGGGGTTCAGCGGCAGCTGCGGGACTCGGGCATCAGGTGTCATGTGTTCTTTGGAAGTGTCATCGTGGTGTCAGATGACTTTGAGCATTTGATGCACCTCACGGCGGCGGTGTATCGGGCGCTGAAGAGTGCCGGCATCGAGTTAAACGCAAATGCCTCGTCATTTGAGCCGAGACGAGTCTTTAGGACTGCTGGTGGTTTGTGTTGGAATACATTGAGCCCCATATCTTTGAAGAGTGTTGATAACATGGCTGCGCTTCTAGTTGATTTGTTTTACATGTGGTTGGGAGACTTCTACCTGTGGTTGTGTGTAACACCACCGGAATCGTTGCTGGGTGTGGCCGGGAGGGACGAGGACAAAATGAAGGTGTTTCGTGACTTCATTGTGAAGAGGGTGGTGCCGAACTGCGAATGTATTGAGTTTAACGGTTTAGCTGACGTGGACGTGGAGGAACTGCTTACAGCTGCTAAGCCCCTCCTGAAACGGAAACTACCACTTGTTGGACCGCAGAAGTGGAGTGCACTTGAGTTGCGATTGTGCCTTGCGGCTTTGAAAGCTTACGAGCACCCGCCCCCGTGATTGGTTGGCCGCCTAAGTTAGAAGTTGCGCTCCTTCATCCTCTTTACTTTTACTTTTTTTCCCCACGGCAGTTGATCCTTTCTTTTATTTTCTCCCGGGCATCCGTGGCGTGCTGGTCACATTTGGTGATTATACAGCGATGGGATATTTAGTCTTTTTTTTTTTAAATGTTATCTCTACTTTTCATATTCCGCAAGAAGTGCATATAAAGGGGAGGTGACATTGATGACCCTATTTATTTTTTACACTTTGTTCTTTTCTTCTTTTGCGTGTGTGAACGACATTGACTGGTCGAAGGGTGTCCCTCAAAAATTTGTGAAGTAGAGACATTTAATAAGTGGGCGAAAACTTACCCAAGAATCAGTAGAGGAGAGAGGGGGAAAAGGTTAATAATAATAATAATAATAATTGCTGGTGCTAGGACTGCATACGGGTATATAATTAAATATACATATAATTGAAGCGCGCGATGGAGGTGGCTGTGGGGCACGTCCGTCATGTGCCGTGCACGGTACCCGACGATCCTGCGAGCCGTATGAGAGCTATTCGGGAAATCGTTGCTCGGCACTGTGCGCTTTTCATGCAAAAGGGTGGCGATGTAGGCCGATCTCAATGTGCTTCAAATCTGGGCAATAATATTACGAGCGGCACGTCAAATGGATTCGATGCAGATCGTTTGCAGGTGGTGGCCTTTTCTGGCGGAATAACGAATGAGATGTACCATGTATACTGCGAAGGATGGGAGGCCCATTCTGTTGTGATGCGTATCTTTGGAAAGGAGACAGAGCGCGTCATATCCCGTGGGGATGAGCTTTTCTACCAGTCATTATTTATTCCGACTTATGTTCGCGGCCAGAACTTTTTAGTTTACCAGTACCTTTATCAGTACGAGCCCCTTCCGTTCGTGGAGATGGTAAAAGAGTACGAAAAGATAGCGCGTGGGATTGCCTTCTTCCACGTCCGGGCGACACTTGAGGCAAGAAGTGATTATAGTGTCACCCCCGTCGGTGGGGTGGTCGGCGCGGGTGGCGCAACCGTAGGCCCAACGAATACCTGTTCGCGCTTCGATTTGGAGGAAAATTATATTGTCCATTCCCTCACCGAGTGGGTGGAGCAGGCCCTTTCGGAGACTGTGCAGGAGAAGGTGGACGCCACAAAACGGGCGACTTATGCATCTGTAGCGCAACAGCTGAAGGAGGAGGCCCAGTGGCTGCTGCCATTGATGCAGAGGCACTCACATGAGTTGGGCGAGAGTACGTGCCACAATGACCTGCTCAGCGGCAATATCATGAGGCAGAAAAGTGATGGCGCACTGAAGATTATTGACTTCGAGTATGCAAAACGTAATTACTTTCTGTTTGATATAGCCAATCACTTCAACGAGTACACGGGGCTCGAGTGTGACTACGCCACATATTTCCCCTCTGAGGAGCACATGAAAAAGTTTGTGACCACTTATATGTGTGCTATGCGGGAGGAGCTCGAAAAACATGCTGAGGAGGCGAAGCGTCGGCAACTAACGGATATTATACCGGGACAGCAGCATTTCTTCATGTGCGATGTGGGAGGTGTTGAGGGGGATAAGCGGATCCATCGCATGGTTCAGCTTGTCAAACTCCTTACCCTCGCTTCTCACCTAAGTTGGAGTGTTTGGGCCTTACTTCAGGAGGCGGTGTCGAAGACGGACATGGACTTCCTGCGGTACTCGCAGCTCCGACTGTCGCGGTACCTGGAGACGAGGAAGGAGTTTAGTGCATCTTCATAAAGGAGGCATAAAGATGTCGGGGTGGTGGTGTAATTGCCTTGCTGAGAGAATCGCACCAACCGTTTGACAGTGATTGCGGTGTGTCGTATAACGCAACTTGTCGCGGTAGCATTAGCGTAGCAATTATGGTTGCTATCATTACATTTTCTTTTCCCTCTGTTACGTAGCGTCCAAGGCACGGCTACACTCCCATATTAAGGTATATATATATATATATATATATATATATATGTTGTGTATGAGGGTGCGTCAAGATGTTGCGGTATTAATTGACGGTACCATCTGAATGTGTTTTGGGCTGCTTCTAAATTTGTCCTTGTTTACGGCTTCTCTGCCATCTCCCCCCCTCAAGGCGGTTCCCCCTTTCCGTATTTCTCATGTGTTGCTCGTCCCTTTCCTTCCCTGGAGCTATTGGATACCGGTGGAAGGGTTGTTGTGGGGTTGCAGGTGTGTTTCCGTTGGTCATGCAAGGGAAGGGTGAGGAAAAGAGAGGATAGGAGAGCGGTGGAAGTGAATTGCAATGGTGCCACGTTTGCACTTTTTTGCGCTCTCTTAACATTTTTTTTGTTGATCCTTAGTTCGTTTCTTTTTTTTTTTTTCGTGCCTACGTCGTGTTAGTGATCGCCACCGCACACCAACTTAGTGTCCCAAATGATACTTCATGGAGGCGGGACGAGTGCCTCGTTCCCTCCCGTTGCATTTGTGTGATTTTTTCTTCGTGGTAGTTCGCGGGTGTTGAAAACATGTGGAGTGGGGGTGTATATGGAGAAGCTGGTGGGTAACGCAACTGTTCTGGTGAAAAATTGGTAAAAAGAAGCAAAAGAAGGTTCTGTTTGGGCAATGGCTGTAGAATGTCAAGGATAAGTAAAACGTGCCGTGTGCTTGTGTGCATTGTAAAGGTTATCATTAAGTACCGTAAATGAGATGTTGGATGAGGGGATACTTCCTTGGCTATGTAGGGCTTCTCATTTTTCTCATTGTTCATTTTTATTGCATCAATGACATGTGAATTTTCAACTTTTTTGTGCGCCTTTTGACAACTATAAGGAAGGGAGGGGTGAAGCTACACACAGGTCGCACACAGCGACGCGTGCCGACTGCTGGCGCGTTCCGGAGGAACGCAGCGAAGAATCGAATAGGGAAAAAGAAGGATCAACTTTTTACATGTTTCAAATTGATGTCACCGACGTTTATTCCGCTCAAACGGAAACAGAGATAGCAAGGCTGTTTGCTTTAGCTGCAAACAGCGATTTCCCCTCCGAGACTCCCACCATCGAAGTGCGTTTACTGCTGCAAACAGAGAAGGATGGTTCTCAACCGACAGGTGATGTATGGACCCGGCAGGAGCGTGACACGCTGCTACTGTGTTTGGATCGCTCCGTCTCGCGTGTTTACCCTCCGCTCGACCCACTACAGTACACGCAACCACCACCGGAACTGGAGGTGCGTAACGGGAAACGGGTGGCGCGTATATACGTTACACCAACAGTCCGTTTGTTTTCCTTTCATTCAACTCCACACTGTGTTGAGGGACGCATGGGTACAGCAAATGGGACTCCTCCTAGTTTACTCACTCCCTTCGCTGAAGGTGAAGGTGTTAAAGCGAGCGGGGAATTCGAAGACTTTGCCGTTTCTCGGAGTCGGTGGAGGGTTGCTGCGTGGCTGACTGCCCGATTGTTCAATGAGAGTAGTTGGGTTTCTACCTGTCCCTGTGGTGGACTAAACAATGGGGATGGCACTGTCGCCGTACCTGCTGAGAGGTGTAGTGACGTTATTGATGCTGCAGAGTGTGACGGGCAAAAGCGGTTGCTTCATGTGGATGTGGCAGGGATGGAGTTCGTTGGGCTCATCACAGCTGTTACGTCACGGTATGCATACGTGGCTGTACCACATGAAGAGGAAGGCCAACTGGCTACTAAGTGGGTCCTTGTCAGCCGTGTTAGCGTACCGCCCGCGCTGGAACGCATTGTGGGAAGAGAAACTGTGAAGAGGCCGAGGGAGGACAGTGAAAGGTCCCGGAGAGAAGAATTTGTGTATGAAAGGGAAGTTATATCTCATGACAACACCCCTTTCAGAGTGCTGCGTGTGGAGGAGCGTTTGTTGGTCACGCTGCGTGCGCACAAAGTGTATTGCACAAAGCAAAGGCCGGTGTTAGGTCTTCCTAGGGCGGTTTCCGTCTTATTTGAAGACGTGGCTGTGGTGAAGAAGGTGGCTGACAGTCTCACTGATGGCGGTGACAGTACCAAAGTTATTCACAAATCATGTTGTAATTCATTTGCGGACGTCCTTGAAATTGTGAGGGGAAGCTGCAAGCGTTTTCTGCGGGGTTATACCAAATATAAGTTAAACACCAACGGACCTGCGGTCGAGCGCTTATTTAGCGCCCTGACCGATACCGTCTCGGTGCAGTCTGTCTGTCACGGTGCGGGGACCCGGCGGCGGCGGCAGCGGCCACCCGTCACTGTCTCGTCTCCACGGGACATCTCTTCGCTTTATGAGGGAACTTGTGTTGAGTTCAAGGCGAAGGCGAACAAATGGGAGGCCAACTCTATTGAGGATTTCGTTGAGACGGATGTCTTTGGTGATGCGAGCGCAAGTGCCGGCGGTAATTACCGAAGCACTTCGAGGAAAACGGGCTGCATGAATATGGAGCGTATTCGGCACACCATTGCTGCCATGGCGAGCACGCTGGGCGGTGTCCTCCTTGTGGGTGTAAGCGACGACGGTAAGGTGTTGGGCCACAGTCCCGATGCGCTGAAGGAACTTCGACTGACTGGCTTCTGCCCAGCAATGCCGAAGGGCACGGTACAATGTACGACGATGCGAGCTGTGTCGGAAGATGCCCCAGTGACGTTACCAAAGGAATGGTGGAAGAATAAGACTCAGAATATTGGGCAGCGGGTTAATCAGCAGACCAATCTTGTGGTAACAGTGATCACGGTTTCCAGAGGACCAGCCCCAGTCTATACCGTGGCGCGCCACTCTGTGCCATACATCCGCGGGTTTGCCAGCACCCTCCCACTACATGTCATTTCCGTTACGCGACGTATAACTCCTCTACTGCCATAACATAAACCTTAAAAAAGCAACAACAACAACATATCATTCGTTTACTTTTCGTTATTCACTAATCGACCGCTATGGTGGTACGTTCCGTTTAAATATGGTGTGGTGGCAGCAGACCCGTCCGAGGCTTTGTTGTGAGAGTGCGGCACTTGGCTCTGTTGAGTTTTTTCTGTTCTGTGATTTCGGTAGTGCTCGCACCGTCTGGTAAGTACGGTACTTTGCGTTTATTTTTTTAAATTATACTTCCACCACCCCTACTGTTTTTCTTTGAGGGAACAAGGTCATTAAGGATAGCTTGTAGTTGTTGCACCCAGCGGCCTGCACACACGAGGGCACACAGGGTTTTTTTAATTTTTCTTCCACCATAACTTTTTTCACAATTTGCGAGTTGGGTGCCCCTTTTGGTTGCCACTTAGGTAACATTCTTGTCACCGCATTACACAACATTGGTGTGGAAGTGGCGTGGAAAGATCAGTTTCCATTTCTGTAAATTATTTGTGAACCTCAGAGCGTGTAAGCGTATATTTTCGTTTTTGGGAGTGATGTCATTCATGTCATTGTTTCAGCGTGAGAGGCCGGAGGAAGCAATGCGAAAATACAAACGTGGTCTAGACCGAACAGTGGTCGAATTAGACAGAGAGAGGAACAAACTCCAGCAGCAGGAAAGCCGTACAACGATCGAGATGAAGAAAATGGCCAAACAAGACCAAATTGATTCGGTCCGCATTCTTGCCAGGGATTTGGTACGCACACGAAAGTATCAGCAGAAGTTATACCGTATGCGAGCACAGATTCAAGGGGTGGCGCTGCGCATTCAAACTATGCAATCCACCGCTCAAATGGCCAGCGCAATGAAGGGTGTGGCCAAGTCTATGGCTAGTATGAACCGGAGTATGAATCTACCGCAGATGCAGCGTGTCATGCAAGAGTTTGAGAAACAAAACGAATTGATGGGGATGAAAGAGGAGATGATGAATGACATGATAGACGATGTGATGGATGATGAGGGTGAGGAGGAGGATGAAACTGAATTGGAGATTCAGAAGGTTATGGACGAGGCGGGGTTGGAGTTCAAAAACAAGGTTGGCGTGGCAGACAGCGCTCTGCCGAAACAGGGAGCCAATGACGTAGGTGAAGATAAAGAACTTGACGCGAGGGTAGCTGCTCTTCGGGCGGCTATGAAGTAACTCACGGTTTTTCTCACTCGTCTGCTTATGACACTCCTGCTTTACGTGTACCCTATTCCCCCTTCTTTTTGCCAGTGCTTCCCCTAATTCTCATCAGTTCACTTTCCCTTCTCCTTATTAGCTTTGAACGTTTGCTGCAGACGATGTTTTTTTTTTGTTTTGCGCTACGGGAAATAGTAACTTGCAACGTTTCTCCTTCACCGCTTTGTTTAAAATGTGTACTGAGAGGGGAATGCCGGTGGGGTGTCCATAGGTTGTGACTTTGTGCGTTTTTTTTCTTGTTGTAGGAGGAAGTCGAAACTTTACAACTTCACTGTGCAGCATTTTTGACTTTTATTGTTTCAGCTCCCGGGAAGAATTAGCTGTCCCATAAACTTCTCATTATGGTGCATACGCGTGCGATTTGGTTGGGGGGGGCAAAGGGAGAATTTGATGCGTGTGTGTTGGGTTTGGTGACCGACAGTTTTTCATAGGGAGAGCGTTTTACTAAATGGGTTGAGTTTGCTGCAGCATGTTAATTTAAGCACAGCATGCACAAATATA
>NW_027124878.1:5404-50340 GCF_001457755.1 Trypanosoma equiperdum | reverse complement strand
TATATATATATATATATATATATATATGCATTTGTCCGGCGTTGCTCCCCTTAATGCTGTTGCTGTACTTTACGTTTTTTCCTTCCCACCAGTGTTCCCATAGTCCGCTGTCCAACCCTTCTAGGTGTGGCACCGACAAAAGGTGAGTCAGGAGTACAGGTGCTGCTTGAAGGGAGCGCACCTCACAGTTTACGAACAAGCAGCGAGAAAAAAAGGGACTCCCAAACATTTAGAGGGCCACCAGCTTTTCCTTATATAGGTTCATCGTTAGTTACGCACAGATACCTAAAATAGGCATATAAACATCCCTTAAAAAATGACTCGAGAAGAGGAGGTATTGGATCTGGGAAAACGATGGTATGAGCGGCCACTCCCTCTACGGGTATGCAGCCTGAAGGAAGTGGCCAACGACACCACAACGAAGGAGGAGATGGATGCCATGTTCAGTGAAGCGCGGGATATACTCAACCAAGCTACCAACAGGGGTCACTCAGACAAGGGGCGGTGGTACAACACACAGTTTATCTCACGCGGTACAACTTCGGACAAAATCGCTTCTGCTGCCGTAAAGTTGAGTGACACGGACTTTATGTTCTTTCTTGAAGGTTTTAATCTTCTGTTTGACACCGCTCGTACGGATACCCACCACTACGAGGCCGCACTGAAAGCACTTGCAGTCATTTGGACGAAGCTAATGCCCCGGCGGCCACTGAAGCGGTTTTTTTCCCAGTTCTTTGCCACGCTGCCAGCGAACCCCGCGGATAGGAAAGTTGTTCTTGTATATTGGTATCTCGAGGATTACCTGAAGCGCACATATGCGCAGTTTCTTTCGCTCGCAGAGGCGATGCTGAAGGATCGTCTGCAGCAGCGTCGCGAAGCATGGTTAGATGTGGTTGGAAAGCTTATATGTAACGTTGCCGAGAGCCGCCACGTAGCGATGGCATTAATGGTGGATAAGTTGGGAGATCCGGCGGCACGTGTTGCGCACAATGCCTACCATCACCTGCTTGCCCTTCTGCGTGACTCTTCCATTCATCAGGGGGTACTCTTTGTCGAACTTGAGAAGGTAATTTTTATGAAGAACTGCCCCAAATCCACAATGAAATATGCAACCAACGTTATGAATCAGTTCGTTTACAATAAGGATGAACGGAAACTTGCCTTAAAAGCTATCCAAACATATCTTTCCATTTTCCGTCAGCTGGCAATCAGTGGTTCTGTGGATCTCTCCGTGACGACAGCTACCATCGTTGGCCTTCGGCGTGCCTTTCCTTATGCTGGCACAGATGTTGCCTCGCTAGAGGAGCACCTTAACGCACTATTTGTCATCGCTAACACCGGGAACTTTACACAGCGTGTCACTACGATGTCCTTACTGCAGCTTGTCGCACTTGGGAAAAGCGCTACGGAGGAGTTTCGTAACCGTTGGTACAGGGCTCTGTACAAGCTACTGCTCATTTCACCAAAGCAGGTATCTCACTCTGCTCACATAACGGGTTTCTTCTCGATGCTGCATAAAGCAGTGCGCTTGGACACTAATGACGACAGAATAGCAGCATTCATTCATCGCCTTCTCCAGCGGGCATTGTTTTTCCATGAATCAATGATATGCGCCATTCTTTTGTTGGTTGGTGACGTGCTGCAAGCTCACCCTCGTCTCCGCTCAGTAATCTTGGGATCCCGCAGACCGCCGGTCGTACCAGCAGAGGAGCGTTATGACGTGAAACATCGCGAACCGCAGTATGCGCGGGCAAAGAACGAGTGCTTGTACACACTGGGTGTCCTGGCGCGCCATTCGCATCCCTCCGTAGTACAGTTGGCTGTGATGTTACTTTTCGGTGAGGAAATTATTTTTGACAGCCACCCTCTAGATGAGCTCACACTAATAAACTTCCTGCAAATGTTTGTGGATGCGAAGGCCCACACCCAGCATGGGATAGACAGCGACGTAGCCGCGGCCGAAGCCGTAGGTAAGGCGGGGTCCTCAGTGTTCCGTCGCGCAACTCACCGGGCGAACCTCCCCAGCGCATCGGATCCTTTTTTTATCAACTCAAGCGTCCAACAAGTTGATGTGTCGGCGTTATTTCTTCACCGCTACGCCGTGCAACGTCAACGCTTCATTGATGGCCTTTCCCGGGTGCGGTCCACGTGGGGTGACGCGAGTGGCGAGGCGGACGTGGCACTCCGCGTGTCGGATGTGGACGCATCACTTTTTGGACCTTCTGGCGTGCTTGGGGATCCAGCAGTATCCAAGAAAAAGAATAAGCGTGCAAAGAAGAAGAAGGAACGGTTGAAAGAGAAACTTAAGGAAGGAGCTGTGCTCGACGAGTGTGTGGAGGCCATTGGTAGCGAAGAGGTTGAAGGCGGCGAGGATAATTTTTTCGATATGGAAGGTAGTGAAGGCGACTTGGAGTGGGGAAGCGGGGATGAGGGAGTAATGATGGACGATGATGAGGATGGGGATGACGGTAATGAAAGGGACGATGATGGCGTGGGTTTGGCGCTTAGTCGTCGGGAAAATGCTGATGTTGATGATGGAGAGGACCTTGCAGAGATGCTGGAGGCTCACCGTAACGTTGCGTCTAAGAAGCGGAGGCGTGAAGAGGCTTGGTTGGAGCGAGTGACGTCGGCAGCAGGTACTAAAGGACCAAACCGAAGGTCCTTTGTGAGCAGAAGGCGGTAAATACGAATGCAGAGGGAAAATTGGAGGGGCTGAGGAAGAGGAAGCGGCTGCGAAAGCGCTGCTGCAGTGTCGCCAATGCAGTCGTTTTGGGTGAAGGTGCCTCATTCATTAGGCTAACTTTCCTCCACTTTCCTCGTCGCTGTGACTTTTGTGGTTCCGTGGTCTCTCGGGGGTTACAATACTAGTTCGATGCGGGTGGTTGGGGTTAGGTGTGGTAAAGACTCCATTTTTAGGAGGCATGAAAGGCCAAGTAATTTTAAGAGAAAAAATTCTCACAAGAGAGTAAACATAAAGAGATATTGCCTAGTTGATCGGTTAAGTTGGTAACGCATGCAAAATTAGTGTTGAATATCTAATTGTTAAAAAATAAGTTACCCTTCACCTACGATTAAGTCTCATTGTCATGCGCTGTGGCATATTCGTGTGCACCCGAAAGCGGGTAAATCCACACTTTAATTTTACCCCATGTATCTGTCCTTATCTCACTTTCGCCTCTTATTTTTTTTTCAATTTTCGGATTTAGTGACCCGCATCCAAACAAACTATATTTTGCTTCCGTTTTTTCTTTATTCCCCTCGCGTTTTTTTTTGTATAGCTTGTTTTCTCGCTTTTTCGTCTCGAGTAACGAAGAAACCGAATACGGATCTTCAGGAGTGATGCAAACGACCGGTGAGCTTACCCTGAAGCAGCAACTGCAACAGTCCGGAAGCAAAGGAAATGACGAGTTGCTTGGACGTCTCATGAGCCTTTACCGAGCTCTTTGCGTTCGCCATGATGAAGTTGGACAGGAGATGTTGCTCAATGATATTCTGGCACTGCTGACACTCAACCATCAACACGACCTGGCAGAGCGTGTCATTGCCACATGCGAGATTAGTCTTCCTCATCGCTCTAATAACCAGGCCGCACGTTACTTTTATTACGTTGGCTTGACCCATGCACTGCGGTTAGGATACGTTGAAGCCGACCAGTTCCTTCAATACGCCCTGCGTAAGGCCCCGGAACGGGCATCTGGCTTTCGCGTTGCAGCAACCAAGTTGTCCCTTGTTGTCCAGTTACTCCTTGGTGAGATCCCGCCGCGCTCTGACTTTCTCCAGAAGGATATGCGTGAGTGTCTATCTCCCTACCTACAACTCACATCTTGCGTGCGTTTCGGACAGTTAGGTCGTTTCATGTCCATTCTTCAGCAGCATAAGGCCATCTTTGAGCACGATCGTACGTACTCTCTCATACTGCGCGTGAGGCAGCACGTGATCCGTACAGGTCTCCGCCGTATCTGTCAGGCATACAGCCGCATTAGTATTCCCGACGTCTGTGCCAAGCTATCTATGGAGAACCCAGATGATGCAGAATACATCATTGCAAAGGCTATTCGAAGCGGTGTAATAGATGCTGTTATTGATCACGAGCAACGGCACCTAATCAGCAGCGAAACGGTGGACGTGTACTCTACCTCCGAGCCACTTCTTGCCCTTCAGCGTCGCATACAATTCCTGAATGCCACCCACAACGAAGTGAAACGGTCTATGCGGTACTCTGCTGCGGACCCGGATTTGGAGGAGGAGCGACGCAAGGTGGATCGTGAGGAAATGGACAGTCTCCTAAGGGCCATAGAGGATGAGGAACTTGGTGGTGCTGACTTCGAAGACGGCCTACCGTAACCGCTAACAGCGGAGTGGCGCAGGACTGGAGGGAGAAAGAAAAGGTAAAGGGATGTGTATGGATAGGAGAAAACAAGGAAAGAGAATGAAACGTTGCAAAGGTGGTTTGCCACACAGATCGTTGGGTCGGGGCCTCTAGGTACTAGTTGTGAGGTGTAACTCGTCGTGCTAAAGGTAATGTCCATATGAGATCACAAGACTTTTTTTGAGCGCGCAGAAGAAAAACCAGAAGGTGGTTTCAGGATTTTCACCAAGAGTTGAGGTGCATCTCCCGCTTAGTCATTACATCGAAGGGAGGGCTGCTGTGCACTGAGCACTGACAAAAGGCTGTCAAACGAATTTGAGCTGTCACCACTTAGCATGTGTAGGCATACAGTTGAGCAGACATGCGTCAGCGTCAATGCGTTCTTATGTGTAAATTTCCTTTTGTTGCTACCTCCCATTAACTACCCACGGTGTACTTTGAGTGACGCAAATCTCAGGAAGTCTGCACTCCTCTCTATTTGTCGATTCTTACCTTTGTTCCTCACACGAATGGGATTCTCATTTCCCCTGTAGCACGGGATTCAAGTTAAATTGCATTGTTCGACAGATGCAGCGGTACTATTCTCGTTTAATTTTCTTTTCTATTTTTCTTTTATCTCACCCCTTTCCCTACTCTTTCTGACACACACTTATACATATATATTCACGCAGTCGTTTCGGGATACCACAGACTGTGTGCAAACAAGTCTCCTTATTGGGGCGAATATAGATAGATCAGTGGGCGATGAGCGACTCCATGGGTGAGGGACAGGACCTTGTTCCTATGACCCTTCCGGTGCCGGAGGTTATGCACGTCTCTGAACTTGATGTTACGGGACCGCTGCAACCTGGTGATGACTGCGCACAGAAGTCGCTCTCGGGTAATCTTCCGGATAAATGCATGTCTGTTTCATTTGCCAAAAGCTTGAGCGGCGTAGACCTCAGCATTTTGACACGTTCGGCGGGAAATGCGTCTCACACCTCTATCCGAAGTGGCAGTCGTGCGAGGGGGGGCAATACAGAATCTTACGAACTCGCTGCTGTCATGGTTAGATCGTACCCACTCATGACCGTTGAGGGAACGGCGTTTTTAAACACAACACGGCCTCCAAGCTCGCTGGGGGGAACAGAGCCATCCGTGAGTCTTCGGCAAGATGCAGGCAGTCCCTCTGGGGTTGCTACCGACGATGAACCTCTGGGGGAGAGTTGCGTAAACTTGGCTGAAAGTGGTGAGCACAGTCGGACGTCCGCCAATGTGATGGCAATCGCCACTAGTCTCAAGCGTGCTTGCATGTGGCAGGTCATAATTACAAACTTTTTAGCGCACCGCGCGTGGATGGAAGCATTTCGCCGAAACAAACTGAGATCAGTTCTTGAGGTGCACCTTCTTCCCGTGATTCTCCGGAGACGTGGTAGAATGAATTTGTCAGGACGGTTTACGCGGAGGGTCTGTGTTCAAAAGCCTGAGCTAGTGAGTAGAGATTCGACTGATTTATTGCAAGGCACGTACCTCTACGACACCGTGCCCATCCTAAAGACCTTGAGAAACGTAAAGTTCTGTGAAGCACTTACGGAGACTGTTTTGAAATACCGCTACAGCTGCGGCCAAGCAATAGCAAGCAGCGGGAATCCGGAGCAGAACGCTTTATATATTCTCGTCTCCGGCAAGTGCGATGCCATCACCCCAGCATCGGAGACAGGTGGAAAGGTGCGACGCCGACGTCTCCAACCAGGTGAAACATTCGGTGGGCTATTTGGTGGTAAAGCGATATTCACAGATGTATATAGAGCCATATCTACCTGTGTGGTGTATGTTATTACTAGAGAAAAGTTTGAAGAGTTGTTTTCTCAGTACGCTGACAGCAGTATGAAGGAAACATTCCTTGGTGCGTTACGCGACCACGAGATGGTGCGCCTAAAAAGGTTACACCCTCTACCCCAGTGCATAGCGCGCGTTCCCATATACCGTAAAAGTGAGCAGCTTGCAGGACAGGTCAACGAATACATTAAGGGGTTCACACCATTGGTGCTTTTACAAGGAGATGTGCTCTTTGAGCAGGGAGATCCTCCCGGCGATGTGTTTTGCCTCATTGAGGGGTATGTCCTGCGCGAGCAACTTGGTCCAGACATGAAGTACGAAAGCGGCACTCGGCAGGTTCTGGCACCGAACGAGCCGAACAATAACTTCGCACTGAGCACGCGGTTCCTGCTATTGGGAGAGGAGCCGCACATATTGCCGGGTCCACTGCGCTACCGCTGCACTGTTGCCAGTCGTGCTGCTCTCTTTTTCAAGATCAATAGCGACAGCTTTGTGAATATGCTACTGGATGACGCTAGTCTACTCATTAGGCTTCGGCAAAAGTACAAGGAACAACTGCAGCAGTGGATGCGAATTGCTCCCGAGGCACTCAGGCAAGTTCCCATGTTGGGGGAGATGCCACGACAAAATCTTAATACCATCATTCACGCTGCGGAACCGCGTGTGCTCGAGCGGTACGTTGCTGTGTGTGAGCCAGCTCGCGTCATCCGGGAGATTTATGTGTTAACGAAGGGCGATGTACGGGACCCGCGTCAATTTGATCATGTGCCAACGCAACCCCCCTCATTACCTCCCACGGAAAGCGAGTCTGTAGAGGAAGAGGCCGCGGGGAAGCAGCGAAAGGAAAAGGTCACCAAACGTGTGCCCTCCCCACGTGAAAGAAACTCTAAGGCTCAGAAAACGGCCCAGCAACCTGTATCGCCGCTGAAGGAAGGCCGTCCGCGGAAAGGAAACAGGTCTGTTGCATCACTCGTTTGCAAATACACCGACGATAATGCAGTTCAATGGAGTTTTGAAGAGAATACCGAACTGCTGAAGGCTACAATTTATCCCGATGAGCGGCAGGAAATAACACCGCCACTTCCATTAAACCCGGAGAGGAATATTATCTGCACCATCGGTGGCGGATGGGAAGGCCTTCTACTGGAGAAGTGGCCTACCGGTTGGGAGACGACGACAACGGTGGAACTCTGGGCCATACCGACACTGGCCATAAGGACGGAGTTCAACACTTTCCCCAAGGCGGCTCAAAATTCTATTCTTCGTTGCATTGGTGAAGTGCAAATGCGGGAGCTCGATCTTCCCACCCCGCCGAAGGTGAAGCTTCCACCAATGAGCATCTACACCCCAATCGAAAAGCGGCTAACGAAACCCGGTTTGAATGTTGACAGGGCCCCCCTTCGTTCACCGCGTAATGTTGGAGGAAGTGGAGCCTCGCACGACCGCTCCACCGCCGGAACCACAAGCAAAATTGGGCGGCAGCAGGCTGATGCTGCAAATTCACAATCCAGTTTTACGACGAGGTCGTCGTCATTTTTCTCCGTTGACATCAGCACCGTGAAGCCTCCGCCTTCTGCGCTGACATCCAACAGGGATCCCAAAACCATGTCACCTAAACCGGCTGCAGTAGACACAAAGGTCCCCACGGTTCCGAAGACCCGCAAACAATTGGCACAGGTAACCGCGGCTGAGTCGGCGCCTGTTGAACCTCGCAAATCCAAGGCAGTGCCGGCCTCGTTGCTGTTGTTCCAACGGTTTTCCAAGAAAGTGACTGAGGAACCCCCAAAGATCACACCGGAACTGCGAGCCATGTATGCTGGAGAGAAACCACAAAAAGGAATTGTACGTGAGTCGCCTCTCATAGAAGCTGACAAGCGACGAAGTCATAGTTGTCTGCCGACGCTGCCCATAACAGCTTCTGCATGGCCGGTGTTGGCTGGAAGGAGGAAGCGGTGGTTTCCGATGGTACCCACGTTTGCACCCCTTCCGGGAACCCTGGACAACGCGAACAACAAGGTGGATCCGCCTCATTTGGTCCCTAACACCTCCCACATGGTTATGCGTGAGAAGGGTTATAGGGATGTGCTGCAGTCACAAGTTGTTTATTTTACTTCGCTAGCAAATAGCAAAGCCTGTGAGGACCCAACGTACCTCTCGGTCTCCCCATGTACAACTGCAAGGTCCCGTTCCTCTCGTCATGGTGGGTCCACAGCAGCTCACATTGGTGCGGTACTGCCAACGCCTGGCCGGCATGCATACAGCTCTTAGCAAATGAAGGGGTGTGGTTGTGGATATGAGTAGGCCGCAGCTGGTGGGGAGTGAGTGGGCCAGTGGAGGAAATGCCTCGCAACATTTCCTGTAGATGTTCATAGGGCGATGGGTGTGCATTATGTTCGTCCATCGTGTTGCCACTGCTCTTTTCTCCTCTCCCCATGCGCTCTCCTTGCCTTTCATTTTAGGTGTTTGCCTTTTCCCCCCTTACCTGTGCCGAATTTCTCACATGCGGGTGCATGCATTGTTCACTTTTTTTTTTTACTGTTGCTGATATCGGTTTTTGTTTTTAGCTGTGATATGGTTGGCACCTTTTCCCCCTTTCCACAAAATGTGCAACGGTGAACACCCTTTTTTTTGGTATTTATTAGTATTTGGCCTCTTCTTTTGTAACTTTTTTTTCTTTGGCGGAAAAAGAGAGAGAGGCAGATGATGGTGTCGATGACGATTTGATAAGCGGCACAAGGTTACTGCATTGACCGTGTGTTTCATGTAAATGTCGAATTAGAGTGCGAAAGAAATGAGGTTGGAGTCGTGTGTTTGTATCCCCTTCTCCCCCTCAAAAAAAAAAATCAATAAAAGAAAAAAGAGGAAGATGAAAAGAATATGATAACAGTGGCTTCACGCATATATACATTTGTATTCGTGAGCGCCTTTCAACCTCCGTTTGTCGATATACTACTTAATATGTATACGTTGGCCCCTTCTCCCCTTTCCTGTGTTATGCATTGGCTTTTCAGCAGTTGCGTGTGCGTAAACGAGCACACTTGCGCTCACGCACGCAGAAGTGCTCTCTGTGGCATATATGTAGTGATACGTTGGGGGTGAGCGGTCCCCTCACAAGAAGAAAACCTTTCACTGATTCAGTGTGTGTGTGTGGGAGAGAATTTTTAAAGTTTATTTCCTCCCTCCCTCCCTCCTTCCCCCATCACGACTCTTCCTAAATTGCTGGTGTTGTCTTTAGTAGAGTATTTCTTTGGTGGTGGACTATGTGCTTCATTAAGGGCCACACACACATGGTCTAAACGATCCTTAAACCAGTACCCATCATCAGGATATCAACATTGCGCTTCGCTGCTTTTTAACACATTATAGTGTAGGAAGACTGGGAAGAAGGGGGTTCCTTACGTATAAATTGGCAGATATATACTTTTACTCACATATCTTTCCCTTACATAGAGTTTGTGGGATTTTTTTAAACTTAGTTGCTGTTGAGCATTTAGTAGTAGATGCAGGACCTCAACTGGGCCCTGGCGGAAAAGGGCACAAAGGTTGTGGAGGTTTCCCACGAGGCTGCACATGTCGCTAGTTCCGCCACGAATCTTCTTGTGGACCGTGAAGAATTACTTTGGATAACGGGAGATGCTCCGCAGCACGTAACGCTGAGGTTAGCGAATCCCCATCCACCACTAAATTATGTTGGATGGCACGTTTGGCACGATTACGTCACCAACCCCAAAACTGTGGAGGTGGCGACGGGTGAGTCTCCTGATGAAATGGTGGCACAAATCGTGTGTCAGGCAGTTGCCGGGGCTGGCACGCAGATTTGGAAATTGCCAAGTCCCATCCCCGCCAATCACTTATATGTACGCATGAAGATAGTTGAAACCTTCGGGCCGGGGCCAACTTACTTGAATAATTTGGTACTCTTCGCTGATGACCCCGGAAGTCGATTCCGCATACTCCGCGGCGAAGAGAGGGATAAATCAATGGCCGATCCGAGAAACTTGTCTTCGGGTAAAATGAGCGTTCTCCTTCAAGAGTTAGGTCAGGACATACGATCATTACATCCCATCAAGACAGTAGCTTCAAAAAAAAACATGCTACTTTACGTTCCCAAGGAACCGGATGCCGTCATACGTCCCCAGGGGGAAGAGGATGTTACCTTTCAATCGTCGTCCCAACACGCGAATAATATAACACCGCGGTGCGGAACAGATAGCGCGAGGCAGTGCCATCTAGACTCTGGAAGTGGTTTTCAAGCTTCCAGTGACTTTCCAGGTGGTTTCAACGAACGGTTGTGTGCACTAGAGCAGGCGGTCGCATCTCTAACTCAAACAATGAATCATCAGCGTGAGGATCTTACGATGATTAAACGCCTTCTGCTTCAACAGGCTACAGACAGGCGGCGGGAGATAGAACGCCAGGGTAACGGCCCAGGCATCGCGTTGCCGCAACATGGCACCCACCCTGTGTCTCACCATCAGGTTTGCGTGGACTTTCCTGAACGAGCCCTTCGCACATTTGTGGAGGAAGTCGTGAGGCCGAAGCTGCAAAAGCACTCTAGACGGACTGAGACTCAAACTATAGCAAAGCTCGATGAATTCTTAAAGGACGTTATTGGGGAAATGACCCAAGTAGTGGATGAACGAGTTCGGTTCCACATTCAGCGGGCCTCGTGCAATAGCAGCGTCAGTACAGGGTTTCATGCCTCGTGCAGCGGTGGGAGCCTCCAACCGTGCTCACCACACCTGTCGGTCAGCGGCGTGAATGCCAGCAGACCATCAGTCATTGCGGATTCCTCTATTCCCCAAACTAACGGGTTCCCACCGGGATCCTTTTCATCTTCGGTTCATGGGTATTCTGCTGCGGCTAGGCATAATTCACCTGCAACCTCTTGTCACGATCCTATCAGCGTACCCTCTACGGCCGTGCGTGATGTGTCGTTCGAAGTGGATATGACCAGCACAAGGAACACGACACCCAGACCACAGTAAGAGTATTTTTTTTTTAAATTTTCGTATCTGCTGTTTCTCCTCCCCCCCCCTGTTCTTTCAGTGTGTGTGTAGCGGGTGTTGCTGATCCACCCGCTGGTGTTTGGGTACTTCACGGTTTTTGTTCTTTGTTTTGAGACGGTTGTCGCCTTGAAGATCCAATGTCTAGTATACGAGCTTACTTCCTATCACTTCTCCCCGATTTATTTTTGTAGATTTTTTTCATTTTTATATGGCGAAGTACGGCATCGGGGCACGTTGTAGAGTGTGACACAAGTGGCACCGCATTTTGTCGCGGAGCCCGTCCCCCTTAAACTTTTCCCCCCTTTCTGTTTACTATACACATACATACATACCTTTGTGTGTGTGCATATATATATATATATATAGGGATGATTAACTGTTTCTGGGACCGCGTGTTCGTCCTTTTGGTTCCGCTCGTACGTGCACAAATTTCCATATATATTATGTTATGTTATGTCATAGGGTGTTTGCTTATCTTTCTCTCCTCCGGGGGTTATATGTCGTGCACCCGCATTCATATTCGACCCTATTTCGTTTCGCCTTCGTTCCTTTCGTTGCAAGAGATTTACTTTATTTATTTGTTTCTTGCCCCTGCTTACCATATGGGTGAGACCTCAGGTATATCCTATCGGTTTCCATCCCTTCTTGTGTTTTTATTGTGTCTGAATTTTTTGGAATGTTTGAGACGACGACCAGTCTCTCGTTTGCAATGATCTTCTTTCTTGCTTCCTCTAAATCAAGCATCCGCCTCTAGAAAAGATATTGGGCACCGGGTGTGAAGCCATTATTGTCTGGAATAGGAAGTAAGGTTGTATTCGTTTGTTAGGGGACAAGGAGGATAAGCGTGCCCGATTTTGTGGGTTGTAAGGGTTGACCGCGGGGAGTAACAACTGCAGGTGCAAGCAAAAAAAAAAAACACTAAGCGGTGGCGAACTAATAAGAGGTCGAGTGACTCTTTTCTGAGATGCAGTCGCGGCGTAACTCGATGATGAATCGCGTCTGCCGTAAATACGCTCGAGTACCTGGTCAACACGGTGACGGTAATGTACCTGCATTTTATCCCATCGCTATCAACCCCGGCTGGTGGGGACAGCCTTTCGGTAAGGTGAAGGACGCCAAAGGGCAAATTCTTTTTTTCTACGGCCTTGTGTTACCAATCGCTCTGTACTGGATATTTGATGTCACGTTCGCCCAGCGCACACGTGTCGGCAACGTCGGCAAGCGGCCGATGTACTCTAACTTCTTTTTTAGACAAATGGACCTGGATGACCCAGATCACGCCATCAAGTATGAGAAACTGCGGCAGGAAATAGCGGAGAATAAGTTAGAAGTCCGCTGGGGCGGGACGAACTTCTTGGCAAGTTACTTATGGGAGCCCGGTGATCCGGAGCCCGACATACGCCGTCGTGAGGTACATGCACATCACTAATCCGAGAATGAAACGGCATATTTTGAAATGGCGGTGGTGGGAGACATATATGTGTACATGCCATGGTTTCGTGATTATTGTGGGTGTCGCATATTTTTTTTTTTTTAGGATAGCAGATGAAACTTTTTTTGAAAGTTTTGGTGTGGGGGCGTATCTTTGATTTCTCCGACGTTGCGAGAGGTGGTAAGCAGTCAACAGTTGTCGGTGTGGTAGTAGGGTCGGCGTTAATTTAGTGATTGTGACATGACATTACCTTTCTTTCCCCATTTCTGCAAGTGACCTGCTACTTATGTGGCGGCGTTGCTTTTAACAGTAAGAGGGCACGTGCGTAGGATCACCCTTGTGTTGTTGTTAGCTATGGCTGCGGTAATCCCGTGTTTTTTATTTTATTTTATCGTACTTGCTTGTTGTCACGGTTGTACACAATCATTGGCGTCGTAGTAGTACGGGTACAGCTTCGCCTGTTTGTGGCTGCAAGCAATGGAGCGAGTAAGCGTACACGTTTATGTCGTTGTTCTTCCCCTCTTTTCCCCTCTTGTGCTGTCAGTATTATTGTTATTATTATTGTTTTTTTTAAAGTTTCTTCTCATCCGCTCAATATCACGTGCTGGGGGAAGGCCCCACGTGAGACGGTTGTTGGTGGTGTGTCGGTACCTTTCATAAACGCAGTGCCGCGACAACCTTTTTGACCCTTTCTTCTTCTTCTTTCCTCAACCTTTCTTTTTCTTGTGTGCGAATGCGCTGTATTGTCTCGCACCTCTTTAAGCTGGTATGACTGGAAAATTATAAAGGTAGGGAGACGAACTGTGTTGTGTGTCTTTTCAGGCGTGACAAAGTGAGATACCGTTCGTTTAGGGCCACCGAAGTAGTTGTTACGGAATCAGTGAATGATGGAATTAATCGGCTGCCCTGCGGTTGCGGTGTTGACCTGTTTCTACTGGGTGGCTTCCCATTTGGTCCTTCTTCTTCGCGTTGCTTTGCCGCGCTTCAGCGTAATCGTGCGCTACGGTGGTCGCTGTGTTACGTCCGAGAGTATTTGCAGTGGCTTTGCCTCTTGGATTCAGTCATCTCGGGATTATGCAAAGCGCACAGTGGGCATGTGGAAGTCTGAGAGACTATCGCGGGCCGTCTTTCACTGTACTGCCATTCTTGAGGGTTCGATCTTGTGTCGTATACGAGTTAGCAGAAAGCTTAGCTTCTGCGCTTTTTATGTTGCAGGTATTGTTTCCATCGTTTTGATACTCATTCTGATGGATGGCGGCCATTGTTCTCCCATTGTGGAGGGGATGACAGTATATTCTGACGGCCTCAATCACTCAGCTGTCGCCTTCCTGGTTTCTTATGCCGGTCGACCGCTGCTTGCTTTTCTCATGCACTGCACCGTCCGATTATTGGAGTGCCTTTTTTTGCATCGCTTCAGGGGCGGGTCCGATGACTGTGTGACTGGCTTCGCCGCCGTTGCTGGATGCTCTTTCTACGTATTTGCCTCGTGTTCCAGCGGCGTTATTCTCCCCTGTACAGAACGGTCGCCACTAGTGATTGGTGGGCAGAGGGTTGTTAATGGTATGACGGAGGCATCACCTTTTTTCCCTACGTTCGCGTTGGCCGTGGATGCCTTATTTGTTCTGCATACGGTTTTTCAAGTAACACAGGTGTACCATCACTGGGTCCTGGCGGAGCTTCGGAGGAAACCTGTCGGCACAAGTGTCCTTAAGGGGGAGCACTGTTCCGTTGGCAGATGCAAGACCACACCGAAGGGCGTGAGCGAGGAAGGGAGAATCGGCGACGGTTCAGCGGTGCTGTACCATTTTCCTCGTATCGCACTCTTTAAATATGTGCAGGAGCCGCACTACGCGTGCGAAGTCGCGATGTATGCCGTCAATGCAATCAGTATCTGCCTCATAGTTTACAATAGGTCATTGCCCTCCGGTGGCACTGGAAGGGAAATAGGGGATGAGTTTTCCGTAGGCAGTGAGGTGGTGCCGTTGTTGTGTGCGACGTGCTTACCGCCGCTAGGCGTGTTGTTTTTCTCGTTGTTTAATCTCGCCATTACCGCGCGTGAGCACCGCCGGTTTTGGGAGTGTGTGAATGCTAGGCGAGGCGACGGGGAGCGGGAGCTAATCCCCAAATGGGATTTGTTCTATGGCGTGTGGTAACCCAGCCTCCCTTCCCCATTCTTCGCTGTTTGTTTGGGTGGCACGGGGGTCTTTTTTGGCTTGATAATCGCAGCTGTTGACCCGGGAGGGGGACAGTGGCCTGCACGACAGTGTTGAGTAATATGAGGGAAGGGCGTTTTGTATGCCCTATATCAGGGTGGATATGACTTTACCTTGAATTGCTGCCCTAATGGCTGCTCGTGCGTATTTATATCCGTACGTGCGCCTGAACTCCGTTGTCTCAGGTTGTCGTTGATTATTCTATCACTTTTTGCCGTGACCTTTTTGTTGCCGTTGTGACACTGTCTCCTGTTGGCATTTCTCTTACTTTCTATTTTTTGTATTGTGTTCGGGTGAACAACTAATTGCGCATATGCTTGTAGGCGTTTTCTAAGCGTCGCACTCAGAAGCATCATACTTAGCCATGCCGTCTGCTAGTTCCGGCTACACCTTTGCGGACTTCTTGCGGCGGTTGGAGCGCAGTCCCGACTCCCACATGGCGCCCCTATACCACGAGCATCGTGAGCTCTTTGTGCGGCGCCATGATATGTTTGCGCGGGTTATTAGCAGTGTCACATGGTCAAAAGGTGTCGCACTGGTTGCTGCCGCGGGGTACACACAAGCCGTCAACGTGACGATCTATAGGGCGCTGCTGGCACGTATGTTGTTACATAACCGGCACGTACGGCAGTGCGGCGCTGGCTCCGTTGTTCCGTGGTCGGCTGCGCTGCGCACTTACAGTGAGGCCATTGCCACGCACGGAAATGCTGTGCCAACCCGGATGACGCTATCGGCGCTGCGGCTCTGCACGCCAGCACGTCAATGGGTTGCCGCCATATCGTTGTTAATGTTGAGTCAAGCGAACGACAAATTGACGCTCCCGATGTTAATTGATGCAGCGGGGTGCTGCGCCACACCAGCTGCGTGGGAAAAAGCGATGACATTACTCGGAAGATTTCACGCGCAGTCACTTCAGGTTCTTCCGGACTCTATACAAAGTCTTAGACCTGTTGGAACAAGCGCTTCAACCGTGGATGCGGCAGCCCACGCTCTGTTGCCCCGCAGCGAGGGTCCTACGCCGGAGCAGAAGCACATATTGACGGTTATCAACAAGGTCGTGTCAGCTGTGCCGTGGCAGGTGGCATTGTCAAATGAAATGTGCAGGTCTTATCTCACTCACCTTGTGGCAAGTACAACACTGCGACCAACGGAGAAGACGGCTTCTCTCACAACTGCTGTGCAACAACTTCCGTGGGAAGCTTTTGTTACACTGATGAAGACAGTTACGGCGACTGTTCAGGAAGGGTCGCAGGGTGTCTTGGGATCTCGTTCGACTCCCCAACTCCCACCGCCTCAGGATGGAATGGAGCGAGGGGACGTTGCCAAATCCCTGTTGAGCAACAGCATTATTAGGGAGGGTGTAAACCTGCTTCAGAGCGAACCAGAAACCGCTATTCCCTTCATCACAACTATTCTTCACAAGCTACCATCTGCAGAGGCTGCGGCACTGTTCCTCAGTGAGGCAACCTCAGCCTACCGGAACAGTTCAAGCGCCGTTGTGGCCGCTGCCATTCGCCATCCTGTTGTTGTGGGAGCTTTGTTGAAAAGGTGCGCTGATAGTAACTCATGGTACCTCGCAGCATCAATATTTAAATCAACCTCACCGACAGCAATTCCTTGTGACGTGGCTAGCGACCTTGTAATCCAAATGCGGAGGGCAAATCAGGCACCACTGGTGGTGGATGTTCTGCAAAAGTACATTGTGCCATCGAGGACCAAACTAACGGAAGAGGCGATTGAGGCAGCGCTATTGTGTGTGCTGGTGCACAATCGGGCACTCGCGAAAGCCTCAGCCGTCGTCGCCGGCACTTCCCCCGACAATCGCACTGGAAAACCTAACGGAATCGGTGTTGCCAATGGTGTGCATTGGATATCAGCACTTAGTTGGGCCACTGACCTTTTGGAGGAGGGTGTGGAGTCGAGAATACTTCAGACCGGAACAACCCCTTCGGTAGGTGGTGTAAATCATGAAGACCCCACAGTGTTACTGCGGAAAAAGACATTATCGCCACGCATCCTGAGCCTTCTCATTTACATATGCGTAAATGCTGGGAGTCCACGTGGGGGTCTGTTTGCGCTGGGATACGCACGCACCGTCAGCAAAACGGAGCTCGAACTCTCAGAAGAGATTACAGCACTGTTGTATTGCATGATGTACGACCGTCCTCGTGAAGCGGAGAGTATCATTCAACACGCTGTGAAGAAACACGGGGAGTACAAGGGGAAATACCTTGGTAGGTTACTGGTGGCTTCGCAAGAGGCAAAGGGGTCCGCGCTGAGGAATCAAACTTGAATCTTGAACCGTATCGTTTGTTGCGAACATCACTTATGATGTTCAGTTTGTGGGTATGTGAAGGAAGGGAGGGGTATCATGGGTTTAAAAAAAGGCATATAAGCGTACTATTCCCCAGCCGACTCCCTTTGCGTGTTCTTTTCTTCTTGTCACTCAGTTCATTTGTTTGTGCCTGTGCTTGTGTGCCACGGTGGTGGCGATTGGCTAACTCGGGGTTGAAGCATCATCAACACGGAGGCCACGACATGCGACGTTGATGTCATTTCACCATGTTGTCATGTTGATAAGTCGCTTTCAAGGTCCTGTTTTCATCTCGTTTCTTGCCTTTTCTTCTTACTTTTGTAACTTCCTCTTTTCCTGCTGTTGGTTGCTGGTGTGGGTAAAGCAGAGGTTAGGAAGAGGTGAGACAAGGTAGCACCATTATCCAAGTTTGTGTGTGGATTTTTGAAGGCTGCGCTCTAGTGAAAGCGAGGAGGAAAATAAAAAAATACACACACACATATATATATATATATATACATCAAAACGAAGGACGTGTAATCGTGCCCAGTAACAGATGAGCGAGCAACGAGTTTCACAACCCAAAACTCCGGTAAGCAATGAGGAGAAGTGGGATCATAGTTTGGAGAATTTTTTTCGCAAGACAACACTAGGACTCGCCTACAGCATCTTGCCTGCATTTCTGCTGGCTCGGTCTGCAGCTGCCCGCGGAGCCATTCTCATGTTCGCCACCGGTATCGGCTCAGGTATTGCTTATGGTGAGGCGCGCTATCTTTTTGACCACGATGTTGTGTTTGACAGAAGACATTTAGTACATATCGAGCTACTGAAACCCAAGGAGTCGAAAATCAATTAAGAAAAGCGACGTATGAACGTTTCACATCCGAGTTTTGTTTGTAACTCCGATGTGTCGGACGCCAAACAGACTTATGGGGGTAATGCAAGGCGAAGGTCAGTGTGAAGAGGCCATTGAGCAGGGGAGGGGGACGCACATGTTGAGTGGTGTGTGCGTGTGTGTGGAGTGAAGTAAAGGAATGCATAAACGGAAGAATATGATTCCCACCAACAATGCGCTCCAGAATGTTTTTTTGTTTTTGCGTGTGTGTGACAATGAACGTGCCGAGTGGCATGGGGGTGTTTTACTTTTTAGTCCGCGCGAAGGCAACTACCACCGCGAACAGCAATAGTCTCACCCCTCCTTTTCATTTTGTTACTGTTCTTTGGTGTCGTTCCTGTGTGACCGATGCCTGCCTTGTATGCCGGTAATGTACACCGCAGAGGGGGATGCAAAATGTGTTTTGACATTCTGTTAGTTAGGGAAATTACCGGTGCTGTTCTGCAAAATTTCGAAACACTTGACCGCCGGTTCTTTGCAACGGGGTTATTTATTCTGTCTTCTCTCCCTCGGTCTTTATCCACTCTTCTTTAGGTATTACCCGCTGTTGCATATAGTCTGAGTAAACTGTGGACGTGAAAATGTAAAAGCAACTACAAATGTTTCTCCATGTAGAATTAAAAAAGACGCCACAAGTGTTAGAGATGCGCATTCCCAGTAGCAGGTAAAGGGGTGGGCTGTTGGTTCTCAATCTGGGTTGTTCCCCCATGAGTATCTGCCTTATTATTATTATTATTTTTGCTCTGTGTTGACCCTTCTCTCACATGCGGGCTACAGTTTCTGCACTGTTGTCTTATGGTGGCGGTGTGTTCATGCGTGCTCGTGACGGTATCGTGTGTGGGAGCAACGCTGCTCTTATAAGCCGATCTGTCGGTGCTTGTTGTGTTATTAATGTTTTACCCCCCAAAAAATATTTGATTAATTATCTGGCTTTGTGGGAGGTTTATGGAGGAGCGAAGGAACCGCGCCAACACTCATGGATGCAAAGGAGACAAGAAATTCCTCTCCTTTCCCTTGCCAATTTTTGCACCATTTTGCTTCATTTAACTTTTCATTCCCCATGTTTCGCCTCCTAATTGCGCATTTTTTACCTTTATAAATGATTTCTCAACACTCAGGGGCGGACAGGCGTTTCAAAAACAACAACAACAACATACAGGAAGGAAGGAAGGGAAATGTCCACCTCACATGGCATGCTGATTTACAACAATGATATCACTGCTGATAGCCTTCTGGACACGAAGGACTGCCGTAAAATTGTGGAGGAAGTGTCCAGTAAGATGCCCAACTCCTCCCTTTTCAAACTGGACAGAGAGGACCACACTTTAGCCAACCTTCTTCGCATGCGATTGCACGAGAACCCACTTGTGCATATTGCAGGTTATCGCGTGCCACATCCCACGCAACACCGTGTAGAGCTACGCGTTCAGACATCCTCCGATGGCACCGGAAAGCCCATTCCAACTCCGAAGGAAGCACTCCTGGAGGCGGTCGGATCGTGCATGAAAGACCTTGAGGAATTTGAAGGGGCGTTCCTTCGCGAAGCGCAGAGCAAAGGTTTGGATGTTGAATAGGGGGAGCGGTTCTTCCCATCTGTAGCATCAACTCTGATCTCCTCGTGCCTACATGAGTGCACTCGTATATGGCCCAGAGATAAAAGAGTTTCTGGGGAGTGATGGATAATGGAAGCAGGAGGTATTTCCTTGCAACTCTTTGTCTTTTCCGTTTTCTCCTTCCCTCCACAAAGTTCTCGCGTAGGTGTTGCTGCGCGTGAGTGCCACGCAGTACGCGTGCAATGGGGTAGGGTTTGCCTAGATGTGCGAATGCCAGTGTGCGATTGAGAGTTGCTTCGTTACCCCTGCCTCCGTTAGTTGATACTATTTGTGAACCAAGTTCATTTTCCTTTGGCCTATATTTCCATATTCTTGGTGAAGTTGTAGTGCCATTAGTTATCTATAGGAATCCGCGCATAACTCAGCTGCCGTTGCGCATTTTTTTGGGTTTAGCTTGTTGAGTGAACAAACTATTATCCCTCCGTGCCGCTACCAAATCCACAAGCGAAAGTGAGGCGCAGAAACTTGTGTTGAAATTGCTGCGTGACTTTTCTTGTTTTTCATTTTGTGCTAAAATATACACAGTAACGGCGCCAATGAGTTGAAGGTGATTTAAGTTCGATCTGGATACTCTTGCTTGCAACTCTCGGAACTTTATATGACGGCAATTGTGTTCGTGTGCGCGATCAGGACATGAAAGTGTTCACATGGAAGCAAGGGTCACGCTACCAAATCATAATTAGTTAAGAGCACACCCTGAAACAAACAGCTATGAAGATAAAAATATATGTTTACGGTTAATATCTGGACTCACTCAGCGCATACACTGGCGTACCAACAGGTTGTACTTGGCATGCGCTTGATTTGACGTTTATTTGCACTTCCTCTTGTTGGGCGACGCTGCTCTTCACCTTGCTACTGCATTTCTAGGTTGTTTTTAGTTCCGCCGGCTTTGTGTGGTTTCTGTTACATCGGTAGCCTTGCGTTCGTGCGGTTGGACGAGTGTGATGGCTGGAACCCAGGCAGCAGTGGACTACACCAAAGTGTTGGTGAAGAATACAGTAAGGTTCATCCTCTTAGTTCTGTTTCTCATATCTCTCGTTGTCTCGTTACTCCTATGCATGCTTGCTGACATCTTTCAAGCCTACGCCCCCGTCTTCCCATTGTGGCCAATGGTTTTTGCGAGCGTTGCGCTAAACGTTGCGTGTGCTGTTTCGACTTCGTTGTATCATCGAGTAACGTGCAAGGCTTCTCGTTCTTATAAGAGCTCCGGAAGCAACCATGCATATTTGGCAATGCAAGGTTTCGGGTACGGTTTGCTTTTTATTTGTCCGGCGGTGCTGTTCTTATATATTGAACTTTTAGCTTCCCCTGTTGCCGTCTACCGCTACGGATTGATAACAGCACTGGGTGGTTCATGTGCCGTGGCAAATGGGCTATTGATCGCATCTTTGCGGTACTCCGAAAAGACTCAGCGGCGAGTGAAAGAAGGTGGACTTGGGGGAGGCGAGAGGCCACAGCGCGACTCCGGTCTGTGGAGGAGACGTTTGTTATTGCTTCCAGACGGCGAGACAGCCATTGTCGTTTTGCTTTGTATCATTGCTCTCACGTGTTCTATTATTGCGGAGTATTTTACGCACCTGCACCGTGCGTTGACCATTGTGGGCATGTTGCTTCTCGTAGTTAGTGCGGCTATCACTCGTGTTGGCACTGGGTATCGGTCTGCTACCGGCGAGCACCCCTTCTCGATCTCTAGGTGCAGCTTCAGAACGGGTATTGTTCAAGGGCTTGGTTGGTTTCTGGGTGGGGCAACGTTGTGTTTCGATTTGGTTTTGTGTAATTCAGGTGCGGGCGCACCTCCGTCTTGGCATATCATCAGTGGGTTAAGTTCGATGGTGAGCGTTGCTGCACTCCTGTTTGCAAGGTTTCACCGCTTCACAGAACCTACATTCAAACAAGGCTTGCAGTTGTCCAGTGATGGACCCTACGTAATGACAGCAACAAGTCTATTTCAACTTACTTTTGTGTGGTGTTTAACGTTACTACTATCTACGGAGTACTGCGAACTAGGTATGCAGTTGAGGCAGGGGCTGATTACGTGTCAAACCCTCACAGCGGTATCCATGTTTGCCCTGCCTCTTTGCACTCACTTTCTTGGCCGTGTTGTGTTCGGCAAGGAGTACGGAATATGGATAAGTCTTGACTGCCGGTTAGAATTCGCAATCTTGCAGCGGTTGGCGTGGTTTTGCTACAGCATAGCCATTTTCTTCGCCGTACTTCACATGACGGAGTCCAACCACTTCAGGTTCGTTGTCATACAGGCCCTACTGGTCGGAGTTTCTCAATGCCTTGTACATGCGTCGCTTTGGGCATTCGGTGGGGGAACATTGGGGAGATATTCAAGCGATGTTGAAGATCAAGAGTCTTTATCACGTACTACTTCCACCAAATCCACTTCACAGGAGGAAGACTCAGAGGGGGAAGCCTCCGTATCTTATGAGGGCGGTCGCTCTGCTCTACCTCTAGTACTGAATGCAGAGATGGTCACCGCCATTGCGGTCTGCGTGTGCGGGATTGCTCTTCGGCTTGTTGCCGATGTGGAGTCCATGGATGGCGCATTTGTCGGTGCTCTGTTGGGTGTTCCCCGGAAATCGCTTCTGAATCTTGCAAGGGTCATGGCCACTGTTGCGGTACCGCTTGCTCATATTTCATCCAGGGACCGTGTTCCTTTGTGGCAGCCATTTGTTGGCTGTGGTGGTTATGTTTCTATGCAAGCGGTGGGGTGGTCCGTTTACGCGATCAATACGTTGATTGAGGCCGCCAATTACTTTCATGAGGAACGCCGGAGTCTTGCGTCTCCGGTATTTGGAACTCAATCTATGCCATTGGAACACACAGTGGATGGTGTATGCGCTACCGTCCCGTTTATTTGCATATTCCTGGGCTCCTTATTTGAAACATGGGCCCAACAAAGCGAGAAAATTCATCAGCGGAAGATGCAACAGAAGATCGTGGAGCTTAACAGCTTACTACAGCATGTCATTGCCGATCCGGAGGATCGGGAGCGGACGAAGTCACTTTTGAAGGTTGTAATTGGCCCTCGGTGGAAAGATTTGAGAAGTAGCGGAAGTTCCGACGAGGACGAACGCGCCGAGGAGGTGGAAACAAGAAAGGAGGGCATGAGAAATATCGTAGCCATTCTCTGCGTCTGTGTAATGATGTTGTTTGCGACTTCCGCGTTTTCAGCAACGCACCAACCCGCCTTTACACTTATATTCGGGATATCAGGTATGATGATGACGAGTGTATCGTGTTTTTCGCTGCAACTTTTTTACGGATCGATCGTGCACGGGGCCACCGGAACCTATTCGTACTTTATGCCATTTTCTGGTGGGCAAAAGTTTGTTGCATTCCAGACTGCTGGGTGGTCTTGTTACGCGGCTGCACTATTGTTAATTCTAATAAGTTGTCTCGAAGGTCGCGGTTCGCCCACTGCCTTCGTTTGCATGGGTTTCTTTAGTGTCGCGGCACAGTTTTTGATTTTGAATTCTATTCCGCATTTTGATTCCACTCCGAGACCGGCTTCGTTGTTGGAACAAAATGCGGAAGCGGCGCTTGCCGTGTTTGCGCTCGTTGGTTCCTTTACTTTTGGTGTTGTATGGAACGCCTACACAGGCGGTGGCATTCCAGGGCAGGCGCCATCCCCGCTCCCCATTATTGTTACAGCTATTGCCGCATCGTGTGCTGCACCATTGGGAATCGTGTCTTTGAAGCGCCACATGGAGCGTTCCGCCATGTTCGCCGTCGCTGATGGACTGGAAAGTTCCTCCGAGGCAAGTGACGGTGAAGAGGAAATACGCAGTGATGGCCACACGGATGCAATCGCCCATGTAAGTAATGGGAGTGGACACCAGTTCCCCTCTTCATTGATGCAGGGCCAAGTAAACACCGGTGTCGACTCGGAGCGAGGGACAAATGATTCCTTCGACACCCAAGCATCCCGCTCCTTTCCAGGATCCACCGGATCGTTCGGGAGTGGCAAGCGGTGCCGCTCAGTGCAGCACATGGAGGTCATACCGGGCACATTGTACACGATTTGTCTCATTTTGGCGCTGCTTGCTACACTGATTTGGGTTATATTCGTCCCGATAGTTCTCTTCTATATGTTCTACTCGTACGCCTACAGTGGACTTGCCGTATTTCACATGACGTTTACGACATTTCACATTGTGTTGTTCCTGCTTTCCATTGCGGTTGTTACCCCGGTGCTCGTCCAAATAATTTACGACAGACGATGTAAGGGTCTTCGGGGGAAGTTCTGGAGCCCTCTAGTTGCTTTTACTGTGTACTCCCTACCAACAATTGTGGTTTCAACGGTGCTTGTTGTCTGGACTCAGGTGGACACAATGGGGGCCGAGGTTTTTGCCCTAAACATGGTATTCATGAGTTGCCTTTCGTTCCTTTCGTGTGCTTATCTGGTGGCGTCACTCTTTAACACATGTTTCCTCGGATATGTGCTGCACTTTTATCTCTACACATGTTTGGTTCAGGGGTTGGCGCCTCTTGTCGTTTGGAAGTGCGTCACGGACGTCGGGTTTACAGTGTTTTGGTTGTGGTACTTACGAGGTTACGGTAAGCTCCCTCACATCACTGGATGCATGTGCGGTGCCAAATCGCGGGACTTGTTCCGTACCTATTTATCACCTGCCATTGTCGATTACTTCAGTGCGCGTCTTATTGTTGATGGGAGGGGGAAGGCTGGAAGGGGTAAAACGGTTATATACAGTAATTCCGAGGGGGAGGAGGAAAATGCTGGACCTGATCACAATGATCCGTCAAACAAATACATTTATTCCTTTCATCCGCATGGTGTTTTCCCCGGCACCGCACTCTGGTTGCCGATGTCACCGCAGTGGGAGGAACTGATCGGCCGCAACGAGGAGACCATTGTCACAACACACGGTGCAGATGTGATTTTTGCCGTCCCGTTCATGCGTGACGCGCTTATGTCAGTTGGCACCATGAGTGTATCGAGGAAAGGAATTGAGAACTGTCTTAAGCAAAACAACAGCCCTATTATTGTGACTGGTGGGATGGCGGAAATGGTGTATCAGAAGGGTAGTGACACCGAAATGCACATCGTCATGCATCACAGCGGGTTTGTTCGAATGGCTCTGCAGCATGGGGTGCCTATTGTGCCTATCCTTTGTTTCGCCGAGCAAAATGTAATGATGAATGTTCCCTTTCCACGTCTACAGAGACTCACCTCGAGAAAGCTTGGCTTTCCATTTCCCACAATGCCGTATGGGAGATGGTTTCTTCCCCTTCCACATGCACGGCCACTCACCGTAGTGGTGGGTAAACCAATTCTTCCAGATCCTGCGATGTGCAATGCTGATGACCCTGATCATGTAGTACACTACAGACTCCGCTATTTTGGTGAATTGCAGCGGCTTTTCTTCAAGTATCGTGATGAAGCCGGATACCCCAACATGGTGCTTCATCTCCACTGCCACAACGAGACGCATATTGTGACAGAATTTAAAGGGTCGGAATCAGTTAAAGATGATCAAAACCAATGAACTGGTGATTGTCACAATCGGGGTTCAATACACTCTAATCCTTTCATGCTGTAGTTGTAAGGGGGGAGGTGCAGTGGTGAGCGCTTCGGGTAAGTAAGTACACAAATAATGTAATTTTTTTTTTTCGGTGAGGGGGAGAGAAGGGGGGGGGGGGGAAAACGCTAGCATGGCGGCCGAGGTTTATTTTTGTAAAAAGCTGGAGTTAAGCCCGTGTGTGTGTGTGTGTGCGGACGGTGGCGGCTTTTGTGGCGGTCATGCTGTTTTGTTTCATCGCATCTCCGCGTTTAACTTCTTTTATTTTCTTTTTTTCATTCATTCCTTTCCTATTTTTCGCCGCCGTTACCACCTCCACCATTTTTGTCCACTTCCCCCAATACTGCCACTGTTAATGTTTGTTCCTCTCCACATCGAAACATCTTCCTGCTTGCATTTACTTGTCCCTTATGTTTTGCGCTGCTTTTGTTTTTCATTATTGTGAGGACAGTTGCATATTCATCTCATGTTTCGTTTTTCTTGTGCTGTCGTCCATTACTTTTTTGTTTTGTTATGTTTTGTTTGTCTTATTTGTCCTTCTGTTTATTGTTTGTTAACTCTGTTTTTTTTTCCGTTTTGGAAACAATGCGGAGTTGCCGCCGAAAGATATTTTTCGCAAGTAGTGTTTTTCATTTTTCATTTTGTGTTTTCTTTCTTTTTTTTTTTAATTGTCTTCTTCTTGTAAATGTCTTGTGTTTCCATGACTACGCATCTTCTTGCGGGTGGAAACGGAAGTATGTGTGTGTGTGTGTGTGTGTGTACACACTCGATCACATGGAAGGAGGAAGTTAAAAAAAAAAACAGCAGGAAATTTAACGTGAAGAATTTTTTTTAAATATTGTTAAAGAAAAAGATGCAAACACTTTCCGGAAAGTGAGTGAATGCCCCGGTAACGTCAACAACAATAATAATGACGAGTGTCATTTTTGTCTTTCTTTTGTTCTTTGGTACTTATCCTTTTACTCTTGCTCTTTGTTTGTTTCCTCTTATGTGGAGCGCTTGTATGTGGAATATATTATTCCCTGATACGGGTGGGAGTAAAAAGCAACTGGCAAGCGACCAAGAGGTTTTGTCTTTTTTTTTTAAAAAAAGAGAAAAGTAGAGCGTGGGTTGCTTTACAAAATTTTGTGAAATGTCTGCGGAAACGGGTCGGTTGCTGGGGGAGCACAAAGGATAAAAAGAATGGGTGCTGAAAAGAAAAAAAAAACTGTATGCATTTGTGCTCGCGTAAGAAGCGTTTTCAAAAAAACATCTATCTTGGAAAGTTACACACAACATCATCCTTGTGTTACTTTCTGATGTTGTTGTAAACAAACTTTTGCACCACGTTTTTTTTTTTTTTGGGGGGGGTGGTGGGAGGTTTGCTTACTTTTTTTCCCCCCTTCCCCTCCCTCTTCCTCTGTCACCGTTGCTGTTGTGTATCCGCCTGTTTATGCAAGTGGTGTGGCCACTCCAATGTTGAACAAATGTATCCCCGTCACTTCTTTCTTTTCTGTTCTTCTCGTTACCTGCGGCTCTTTCTTTCTTTGTACGTGTATAATGGTTTATCTTTTCAGTTAAATAGGATAGTAAACTCCATTCTCAGCCTCAGGCTGAGGAAGGTTTTTATTTATTTTTGTAAATAACTTGGCCGTGAGAAGACATTCGTTGGTGGTTCCATTTATTTATTTCGTAGGGTTTAAATGCAGCGGACGCTTCGCAGTGCGGCCCGTCGCAAATGGGGGCAAAAAACCTGGTCACCCACAGCTACAAACGGAGGTGCGGCACCGGCGAATGGTGTCAGCGCGCAAGAAGCACTTCAAATTGCATATCGCCCGATGCCACCCTCACAAACTGTGGAGTACGAAGAGGATTTCGGTCACAATCTAATGATTCACCGTGAGTATATTTCCAAGCGCTGTCGCGACCGCGTGTCGTTTGAGCTGAGTGCGCTTTCCTACAGTAATTTGGAACTGCGACGTGGACAAGAGCATCTGGCGGGAATTATGAATAGGGAGCGGAGAGGGGTTTCAGTGGGTGCCTCTGGCGCTCCAGATGATCAGGTGCAGATGCAAACCGATGTGGATGCCAACTCGAGGGAAGTCTTGAGCGCACGGTACCTCTTCAACGAGAGGCGGTTGCAGTTCTGCGATCGATTTCAGAACTTCTTTCAAAGCAAACTGGAAAATAGTGCTGCGAGTGATTCCAATGGACACGAGAAGCAACATCTCTTCTCTCTTATGGAGGCATGCGCGGTGATATTTGGTTGCGAAACGGAGGCGGCTCGGGAAACATACTACCGCATGTTCCTGGGGTTGGATTCGGAAACGCTTTTGGAGGAAGACGAGGCACTACGCAACCGAATCGCCGATGCCAAACTCGTGCAGCGGGTTCTCGAGAACAACAAGGGGCGGCAAGAGGTCACACAATCGCCTAAACTTCAACAACAACAGGATCAAGGCAAACCCCTGCACGCCGTTTCTAGTGGTACAAGTTTGCTTAATGATTGCGAAGAAGAGCGCTTCATTTCATCTATTCCCGAGCTTTCCCTGTTTGAAGACGAAACTGAGGCTAGAGCCAACGGGTTCGTCGAAGGTGAAGACGATGTCAAGGCAAACAATGGTGATCTCACTGCCGGTAGTTTTAGCTCCCCTGCTTCCTCTGTTAATTTACCGGAGGAGTTTGAAGAATATGCCCCTCTATACAAGGCATACATTACCCACGCAGTGGGAAAAGGACCCGTGGCTTCGTATGATATATCGACACTTGGTTCAACAGGTTTGACAGCAGAGCGGCGACGATGGAGGACTCTGATGGAGAAGATTGTACGGGAGGATTATCATACCATGACGGAAGTAGAACAGATGGATGCCATCGTGTTGAATGAGCAACTCCACACCGTAAAGTTCTTCGATTTGAAGATTGGAGATGCGATTCGTGATATATTGCAGTTGTTGCAACGGGAAACCGGCGTCGGTTCGTCGGTCAATCGCGACACACCGGTGGGTATTTCTCCCAACAACCCAGAGCGACGAGTCTGAAATGTGTGTGATTTTTGTTTGGAAAGCATGTTGACGATTAACTTCACATTTTAAGTAAGCACGGTTTGTTGTACAAGCCCGCTTGCTCACGTTTTGTCGTTGTATGATCTTACGATTAATAGTCTACTTGCTGAAAGTGGTGTCTGTTCCCTTCCCTCCTTAATGTGTATGTGGCTAAATCGTATATATATATATATATATATTCGTCCTTTGTTTCCTTGCTCTGTTTTCTGGCGTATTTTGAAGAATATAAGACAATGGCAACATCAGAAAGTTCAGGTGCTAAGAGATTTTGGGGCGTCGATTCGGAGTATGAGGTGACACTATGCTCTACAGACAGCCCCGTTCGGGCGTATGAGTCGCACATGTTTGACAAGGAAGTGCTGAGCGCAGATGGAGCTGCACACACGGCAAAAAAACCCAAAGCTGGTGATTCGCTCGGATATGATAAGCACCAGGCATCCCTCCCGCGCTTACCCATTCCAACACTGCAGGATACGTGCGACTTGTATTTGAAGTCTATTCAGGCTCTCGTAACGGCTGAGGAGTACGTTCACACCAAGAAAGTTGTGGAAGATTTCCTGAAGGGAGGTGGAAGCGGGGAAACACTACACAATTTGCTCCTTAAATGGGACAAGGAGTGTAACCAACCGAGTTGGTTGGAGGAGTTTTGGAATGACTCTTACGTTTGTATGCGCGATCCCATCCCAGTCAACGTTAACTTTTTCTTCCAATTTAAACCTCATCCACAACACTTGCAGAATGGCCGTCATGTCTCGCAAATTGGCCGCGCCGCCAGCCTTCTGCATGCGGCAGTTGAATACTATGTATCGATTATAAATGGGACCGTGGCCAGAGAATTCGAGCGGGACGCTCCAGTATGCATGAGTCAGTACCGCTTTGTTTTCAGTACCTCGCGTGTTCCTGGATTACATCAGGACCGGAAAGTTTGTTACTCCGAAAGACCGCTCACAGAGGACGAGAAAAGGTCAAAATTTGCTGAGTACGTCGCTGCCAGCCCCACTCACTGCGTTGTAATAATCCGTGACCGCTTTTTCAAGTTAGAGGTACTTCGAGAAGATGGTACCCAATACAGCGTCGAGGAACTTATAGTGTCACTCAAGTATATCGAAGATTTCGTCACCTCAAGGCAGAACCCCGGAGCACCGGTGGGTCTTTTGACAACAATGGACCGCACGGAGTGGTTCCACGCTCGTGAGCGCCTTAAGAAACTGGGTAACGTAGGCATACTTCAAACTATCCAATCGGCCCTCATTTGTATCTGCCTCGATGGCGTCCGTGTTGTTTCACCGGAGGTGGGCGCCCGGTTGCTGCTGCATGGACAAGGGACGAACCGATGGTTTGACAGGCACAACATCATTGTTACAGCTGATGGGACTGCGGGTGTGAATTGGGAGCACTCTGTTAATGACGGCGGAACGGCATTGATGCTGGCCGACTTCATGTACAAGAAAGACTGCGAGCGCTTCTTTACAGGAGATGAGGTTGAAGCCCTTTCTAAGCGGGAAGGCGTGTCCCTTACTGTGCGGAGGATGGTCGCCGAGAAGCAGTGGAATCTTGACAAGGGAATATATGGCGTCATGAAGTCTGCGTCAGAGGATTTTAAAACATTAATTCAAAATAATGAGTTACATGTGCTACATTTTGGAAACTTTGGTGGGGCCTTTCTGAAGCGCTTTGGGATCTCACCGGATGCCTTTTTTCAGATGGCCCTTCAGTTGACATACTACCGGCTCTTTGGCCGTAACTGTGCGACCTACGAAGCGGCTACCACACGTACCTTCAGCCACGGCCGTACAGAGTGCATACGAAGTGCCAGTTCTGAAGCTCTGGACTTCTGCCGAGCGGCGTGCGAGCCATTGTTTCCCAAGCGTATCGGCTCTGCAGTACCTTCTCAGGGCGAATTCCTCCGCAAGGCAGTCGCCGCTCATGCAAATGCTGTAAAACTTGCCAAGAGTGGCCTCGGTGTAGATAGACATTTATATGGTTTGCGGGTAATGGCGCGAATGCACGGTGTTCCGCTTCCCGGACTATTTAATGATCCGTCTTACCACCGGAGTGGAACGTGGCTCATGTCGACTTCCCATTGTGGAAGCAATGCACTCGATGCCTTTGGGTTCGGCCCTGTTGTTGTTTCGGGGTTTGGGATCGGCTATATGATCAAAGCCGACAGCATAGATGTTGTCATTACTTCAAAGTGTACTTCTCATTTTACTTCTACGGTGGTGTTTGCTTCCATGCTGGAATCCTCGTTGTTTCACATGAAGACTATACTTCAGAGTGAAGATATGAGCCGGCGAGCTGAGAGAGATATTTTACTTTTCTCTCATCCATGTGGACTGAACGACTTTCAGTTCTCTGAGAAGGAGGGCTTCATCTACGAGCACCATGTGAATGGCAGCAAAGGTGAGATGACTGATTCCATTGCTGATGCCTCACCAAATTTGTAACAAACTGATGGTATCGACTTCTGAACAGCGATGGACCTCCACGGGATGGCTCGGTAGCTTTTGTGCCCTTTACTCTTTAAATTTTTAATTATCTATCTATCTCTCTGCCTGTTTCCCTTTTTTTTTCTTTTACAGTTTTTCCTCCCTCATTATAATTATAATTTCACTTTTCCCCACACGTCGAGGGGCATACGACGTCACGATGGGTTGCCCCACAAGGCAGTCGAACGGCACTGTTTTCTTTTTTGCTTCCATGTGCATGCATTGCTCAGCTGTGCGGTAATATCATGCGTAGCGGGACATGTCTTTTTCATCATCTTGAAAACACGGCCAAAATGTCCCTGTTATTTTCGTCTTTCCTTTCTTAAAAGAAAAAAAAGAAGGTGAAGGAAATTTTATTTCATGTTGTATATAAATGTTTATTTGTTTATCCTTTCATCCCCCCTTTACCTTTGCAACGTTCGGATAGAAGGGTAGTCAAATTCCGCGTGTACGGATTTCTCATCACTTCTCCTTCTTATTACATTACTTGTGTTGTTTTTGCTCCTTTCTTTTCGTTAATTTGCGTGGGCAATTGCGAGGTGAACAACTAATAGATGAGCAAAAGGTAAAATAAAATTAAAAAGAAAAATCACAGGCGAGTGGAGAAGTCGGGGTAGGAGGGGAAGCAAAGAGAAGGACGAGAAAACGATTTTATGCCACGTTTGAAACAAGCGCACGTACGAAAAACGCAAACACGGAATAATACGGGAATATCACTTTTTTTTTTTCCTTCCATTACCCGCGGGCGTGGCAACTGGCTGTTTTTTTTTTCCTTCCCATATGGGGGAGGATTTGTTATGCATTTTGATGTGGGATTCTTAACACTACTTTTCATCCTTGTGCTTTCTTCATGCATAATTGACACGGCGTTATAACATATATGTATCTGTGTGTATTTGTCAATATTTCTTTCTTTCTCTCTTTTTTTTGTTTTCTCTCTTTATCGTCAAAGTTGTTTATTGCGTCAAGGCGAAAAAGTAAATCAAACAAACGAAAAAAAAAAAGAAACAAACACAAAAGGTTGTTTGTTGTTGTTGTTTTTTGAGAAAAAGAAAAATGTTCCCCGGCATGCAGCAACCGAAGGCACTCCCCATGGGTGAGGCACATACGCAGTTTTGGACTAACTTCAATCGCTTCTTAACTACCAGTGCACTTTCCATCACCGTCTCACTTTTTATTCGCTACTGCGAGGGACGCACCAGCGCTGTATTACTTAACGGCATTTAATATTCGAAATATAACACATAAAATAAAGCGGTCACATGTTTTTAGTGGTGGTTTTGGAGTACACCGGAGGGAGGGATGTGGTGGAAGTGAAGGGATTTTCTTTTTTTTTTCAAAAAAAATAAAGAAAAAGAAATAAAAAAGGTTTTTGAGAGCAAAAACAACTGAACAGAGAAGGGAGGATGAAATGAGCGGATTGTTAGCGAAGGGGAGGGGGGGGAATGTAAAGGAAAAGTGAGCTCGACAAATGGTGGAATTATTAGGTTGAGAAGTGTGTGCATGTAAGGTTGGGGTAAAGAGAAGAAAAAAAAAAGAAAAAAAATAACAATAGTAATAATAAATAAATAAACAAAAGGACACCAAATAGTAAAGAGGTTGAGAGGGTGCAAACTTGTCGAAGCACGTGAGAAGGGGCTCACCATATCATTGGTGGATGACTTTATCCCACTTTGTAGTATTCGTGCTGAAAACTCACAGTATATTTCGTGGACTTAAAGTTTCCAATTGTACGAGTGAGTCTCCCCAACTCTAATCTGTCAACCGTTTCTTTTTTGTTTCTTTTTTTATTTTTTATTCTTCGTTTTTGTTTTTTTTTATTTACGTTTGCTGCGTGCACATTTTGTTTTATGAATGAGTGTGTGTGTGTGGGGGGGGGGGAGGAGGGGTCTGTGCAACAACTCAAATAACCAGTTCCACATCCAGAGCTGTTGATAAAGAAATATTAACGGCAGCCGCTTACTCTTCTGAGTTCGTGCTTTCTCCTTGCTTTATAATTTTGTACCAAACTTTTGTGGACACGAAGTGGAATAAAATAATAAAACGAGGAAAAGAAAGGAAAAACACAAGAGGGACGATGTTTCGGATGTTTTTGTTTTCATCATTTTTATTCCTCCGGTGTTGTTGGCCATTTTCTTTATGCAATTTTCCGCCTTATTCCGCTTTGTTCCTCCATTCTGCTGCCCCGTAATATCGATTTCTTTTTTTGTTTTGTTTTGTTTTTTTCTCTCTGCTTTTTTCCCTCTATTTACCTACTTTTCATTTTGTGTCGTTTTTCCTTTTCTTTCTTTATATTTCTTTATATTTATTTCCTTTTCTTTCATTTGATTATTATTATTATTATTTTTTTTTTTTTACCGTTGCAACGCTCGCAATGTTTGTGATTCCCCAACGATGCACAGAGGCGTTACGGTTTTGGACTATTTTAGCGAGTGAGTTGAATAAGCGTAACGGAACAACAGTGGAACGATAGGAATGGTAAGACCGAATACAACATAACACAACTTACCATAACGTAACGTGACAGAAAAGAAAAAGAAAGAAGTGCAACGGAAATTAAAAGGAAAAAGCGGAAGTGAACTTAAAGCAGCATAAGTCAAATTTGAGTGGACATATATATTATTTGAAGTACAGAAGAGTCAAAGAAAGGAGAGGGAGAAGGTTATCACACCAAAGCCGAGCGCATAACAACAACAGGAGCAAAACTATTACTATCAGGGTGAATAGACTGATTTTGAAGGGAGAAAATATTGCGGTTTATGGTGAGCGAAGTGATGGTTGAGTTGCATGACTTTGTGCATGGTGGCGGCTTGCAGGACAGTTCATATGTTCCTTTGAACTCGCCGTTGAGGTTGCGGTTTCAGTACAGCGTGAGTCACACCGTGGAGAAACCAAAGTGGGCTCTTACATTTGTCGCTGATATCGCTGATAAGCGCCGTGTTGTGGAGTTACTGCCCCCAATGAATGTAAAAAATGAGCTGATGCACGAGCCTTATAAAACATATGATGGCGTGCCGCCGCTTTCACCAGGGGAGCGATACGTGGCGGAGTTTCAAATTGAAACCATGAATTTGACTGGTGTGGAGAGGAAATATCTCGAGCATGTCGGCGCGTTGCAGTTGGTGCTTATGTCAGACACGAAACGTGTGTCGGAGCTAACAGTTGTTGTTCAGGTGAAACGGAATGATTCCGGTGAGTTGATGCGACGAGTTCTAAGCCCTATGGTGTAAGGCAGGGGTTTTAGGGTTAGGATTGTTCGGTTTTGTGCGTGTAGAGCACAATGGTGAAAATGGTGATAATAGTAAATAACAATAATAGCGTGAAATAAAGGGAAAGGAAGAGAATCTTTTTTCTTTTTTCGGTTTTTTTTTGTGTTTCGGTTGTTGTCTATGATGCGATTCTTTTTATTCTCTTCTTAGTCGTGCTTTGGTGTGCGGTTGCGCTGGCGGAATATTACCCCCTTTCTCTTTCTCATTCTCATTCTCCTCCCACCTTACTTTTTTACTACCTTCTGGAAGGATACTGTTTTGAATCACTTGCATTCCTCTCCTTAACATTTCGATACGAGGTGTTTTTCTTTGCCTCTCGGCACTCCGTTTACCCCTTTGATGTATGTCATTATTAACTCTACGCAGTAATTTCCCCATTTTTGAAATCTCTTTAATTATTATTCGTGTTTTTGTACTCCTCCACCATTATTATTTTCTCTTTGGTTTATATATAACACATTCACTGGGAGTGCGATTATTTAAGGAGAGCGAATAATACGGTAACAACTCGGCCAACACTAACGAATAAAAAAAAAGGAAGGGAGCAAATTCAGACGCATCGAAAAGAAACGGGACTAAAAGCACTTATCATCTGTCTTCCCAAAGTTCAGCAAAATGCTTCTAGGAGGTTTTGTTCCCCGCCGCTTCTCGCAGTTTAACCGCGACCCGTGTTGGATGTTCTTCATATTTTCTGTCGGCTTCTGGCTGGGCGAATATCCGGCGATGATGATCAAATATAATGCCCGTGACCTCGTGTATGACCCGCACCGGTACGTATGGTCCCACCATGACGACCATCACTAAACCCAGCTGCGTCCAAGGAGGGAAGGAGGAAAAAAAAAACAAACAAACAGACAAACTCTGAAGCTTACTGCAGTGAGTTAACCCGCCCGTTTTGTCTTTTTTATGTGATCATGCGTATACATATATATATATATATGTGCGTTATTGCGTTTGTGTGTTTAGGGAAGTGGTACTTTGTTTCATTGAAGTGTAGAATGGATGGGGTAATAGAAGTGTGCAGGTTTGGGGTGGAAGGTCAAAAGGGGACGAGGAGGGAAAAGAAGCCCTTACAGTAACGGGAAGTGCTGTGTTTATTAGCGTACACACAAATGCGCACAAACGCTACTGTTGCTGTGATTTTTATCGCCTCAATTTCACATTGTGGGCTCTTCCTTTGTTGCCTATGTGCTCGCCCTAGTTGTGCGTTGTTGTGGTGAAGCATTTGAGTGTGTAGTAGCCTCTGTAATAGTCGGTTGCTTATTTGTTCGTATGTGTATTGGTGTCTTCTCTGGGAGCCTCACTTCCTCCTTTCGTTAATAAGTGATCATAATTTGTCCAAAGAAAAAATAAACCGTGAAAAAGACATAAAGGGGAAGAGAACAGCAACCGAACAAATAAGAGATAGGGGTAGAGGGCAAAGAAGGAAAGAAAATATAAGGAGAAAAACAAAACAAAAATAACAACAACACATAGCCATGTACAATAACGACTCGGCGGCAGGCGGCGACGCGTTGCAGGAGACTTGTGTGGACGCCATAACCAATATGGCGCGGCGCCTTGACCCCCAAGCACTCACAAAGGTTACCCAGTCGCTTCAGGACATGCTGGAGGAGAACCGTCAGCAGGTCGCGAACCGACGTGGCCGGGGGGGTTATCAGCAACACCAGCACCACCAGCAGCCACATCACTTCGGGCACCGTGGCAACGCGCGTCCGCCGCACGCAAATCGTCAATGGGGAAGCAACAATAACAGCAGGAACTACTATCAGTCTTCCAACGGTTACGATAACGGTAAATACCAGCGCGGTGGGCGTCCTCACCAGCACAACGACTGGAACGCGTCAAGTCGCCGCCATCAATCTCGGGGAGGTGGACGGGACTACGGTAACAGAGACGAAGAACGGGTGTCAAACACAAACAGAGATCACAGTAACAGAGACGGGGACCGAAGCCCAGTCGCAGGCAACCGTTCTCCACCACGGGGACATCGGGAGGGAGCGGGTGCTCGCTCGAGTGGTCCCCACAACAGCAAAGTGGAGGAGGAAAATGAGCGGGGCGCGACCGAGAAACCATGTGAAGGGGGGAATGAGCGACCTCATCACGGCCGGCACTGGGGCGGAGGTCGTGGAGCGGGTCGGGTCCGTCGCGGAGAGCGTCGACCCAACGGCCATAACGATGCCAAGGCAGATGGACCTTCCTAAGGTTGGGGTTGAGAGAAAAGTAGTTGGGGAATGCCTTCCATTTCTTCCCCACATAAATTATTTTTATTTCCTTTGGTCTACCAGTTTCTTCCTCCTTCCACCCGCACATATATATATATATATATGTATTTATATATACATATGTGCATACATATACTTCTGCATCTTATCACTCCTGGTTCTCTTACCAGCGGGCTCCGCAGAGAGGCCAAGAAGGAAAGGATGTGAGAAGAGATGGAAGCGGGAGGGAGACGCATAAGCCATCGCAGGTAAATAATGGGGGGGGATGATAAACGTGTATCACCTTTGCTTGACTATGTACATGGAGGTAATGTGTTTGTGTCTGTGTGTGCGCTGAGAAGTAGGATTTGATGGAGGTAAGCGAAAGAAAGAAATAAAAAGGATGACCCCTGCACTGGGTGGCATTTGAACTGACTGGTCCAATAGAAAGATGAGCTATGGGGAAAATGCGGTGGTGAGAAGTAAATAATGATGCAGGTGAGAACGAGAGAGGGCACAGCATAAATAGGAGAGGTAGTGAAAGGACTTAAAAGGGAGAACAGGTAAGAAGACACGTTCGCAGAGATGAAGGTAAATCCGATGGTGAAAATGAGCGGAAAGAAGCGGAACAAACAAGCGCACTGCGATGCAAACTTTCGATGTATTTGGTGCTTCTGCGATTGGAGAAAGGAAAAGATGGATTTAATGAATGTGTCAGTAGCATTTGTGGTTGGCCCACGTGTTTGAGGAGGAGAGTTGATAATATGCTAGTACAAAGCGACTTCGGCAACGGGAACCACTGGAAGAGAATCGATAGGAAGGCAAATGGACTTTGTGTGTGTGTGTGTGTGTGTGTGTGTGTATCCACCGCATTTCACCGGATTCCCTCCATGATTTGTCGCAGGCAAATCTCCATAACTTCCTATTTCCCCCCTCTTTATTTCCATTTCGTGTTTGTTTGTTTATTTGTCTGTGCGTGCGTGTGTGTGTGTGTGTGCGTGTCTTTGGTCCAGCCACTTTGTCTTAAGGGAGGTGATTGAGTCACTTTTTTTTTTTTGCGCGTTGTTTTTATTCATTTCTTTTGTTTTGTTTTTGCGTAGCCGTGCGCCAAGCTGTCTGTTTGTGGGTAACTTTGCTTATCAATTTCGCTCATCTTGCGAAATGTGGAGGAAAGAAAATATGAAGGCTATTTTGCCCTTTGCATGTGTACGCACGCGAACTGGCATGTCTCTTTGTTTTTTTAGGCCTTCACCTGGTCGGTGTCGTTGTGTTTTGGATCCGTTGTTTTCTCCACTTTGATTGTGTTTGATTTTTTTCTTCGGTTGTCCAGCAATGTTATCCTCTCTTTATTGTTGTCTTATCAAATGCGTTGATTCCCAGGCAATAAGCACGCGCCCGTTTGTTTGTTTGTTTGGTTGTTTTCCTTTTTTTTTTTTTTTTAACAAGGCTGAGGCATGCAGGGTCGCTTCCAAGAAGGAGAAGGCGGTGAAGCTACCGTGCCAATGGAGGAAAATGTTGAGATTATTTAAGTTGGTCCGACGGTGTTCAACCTCGCACGTCCCGCACATATATTTATTCATATATATTTACTTTGCTCAGCCCTACCCTTTTCCTTCACTTCATTTGTTTACTCGTTCTGGTCATCTTTTCCCTCTCATTCCTTCAAAGTCGGCCTGGTGGCACTATTTATCATCACAACACGGACGTTTGCACGCACGCATACACAAACAAACGAACGAACAAACAACCACGCAAAAGCACTAAAATACATACGTATATATTTATGTGTGCGTTTCGTTTAGTATCTTTTTCCGTGTTGATTTTACTTTTGCATGAATTTACGCACCCGTTTCTTCCCTCTCATTCCCCACCTCAATCAACTTCATAGTGATAACCAAGGAGATAGTTTATGATGGCTGAATCAAGCGCGAAAGAGATGGAAGCGAATCAGGTTTCCGCGGCTGGCGATCAAACCGCTAAGGCTGATGATCGATATGTTATTATTGACAGGGGCGTTAAGCGACATTTGCTCAATCGCCCGTGGACACTTTGGTATGATTCGGTTTCTACGTATGATTGCAAACAATGGGAGCTTTCTCTTATCGAGGTGATGACGGTACGCACGGTGGAGGATTTCTTCGCGATGCTTCACTACTGTAAACCTCCCCATGTCCTCCGTGTTTCAGCACAGTACCATTTTTTCCGTGAGGGCGTTAAGCCAATGTGGGAGGATCCCAACAACAAAGCTGGTGGGAAGTTGTGGGTGAGCCTCGATGATAAAACCATGACGGACAAGAGTGGAGCTGCAGGTGGCGGAAAGACGAGAAAGGATAATGGTGCCGATGCGGATAAGAAACCAGAACTGGACACCGTTTGGGAAAATGTGCTCATAGCTCTGGTAGGTGAGTATCTTGATTATGGTGTGGAGGGAGAACACATTATGGGTGTCGTGTTGACAAAGCGGAAATACTGCAATCGCATTGCGCTGTGGCTAAAAGACGCATCGGACTCCGACGCCGTTGCTGCCATTGAAAAGCAGTTGGTGAAGGAGGCGGGTTTATTACCCGCAACGAAACCCATCTTCACAGCCCATGGCGCTAGCAAGGCCTAAAGAGGAGAGGAGGAGGAGGAGGAGGAGGAGAGGGAGGGGGGAAAAAGAAAAGGGGAAGAAATAGATGTGTGAACCACAGGGATGTGGAGGGAAGAAGAGGGGAATTTACGCGCCTGTGGTTAAGAGAAGGTTGAAAAGAAAGGCAAAACAAGAGAGAAGGGAAATGTGAGAAATGTGTATGCATGTAAGTGTGCGCGATGTGTGTGGTGGGTGGTTTATCTGATGCTTTAAAAGTTTCGAAGGTGTGCGCTGAAAACAGAGAAGTGCTGCGAGGGATAGAGGAGAAGATACATGAAGTTGAGAACAATGTCGAAAACAAAAACAAAATAAAAATGCGGGGGACCAGTTGGAGATTGGTGGGGTGAGGAAAGAAGAGACGTGAGGAGAGGGAAACGCTACACAAAAATGGGTCTGAAAGACTTGTGGCTGTGAACAAGAATAAAAGACCTTAGATGATGCACCAGAGCTAAGGAGAAATGTCAGACGACTTACAGCACGCACAGAGAACAATCAGAGTCAACATTCCGCATATATTTCTCTTGAATTTGGTTGTTGATTAATGGAGGACAATTCATTACAGGATGGAAAAGAAGATGTGTGTTTGTGTGTGGGAGAGAAAGGGAGAGGAGAAAAGAAAAGAAAAGAGACTTGTGTTTCCGTAGATTTCAACAACGGGAGAAGGAAGGAAGGAAGGAAGGAAGGAAGGAGGTTGCGAAATGTACGAAGAGTGACTCTCTTGATATATGAACGAGGCGGAAGGAACTGAAGCGAAGCGGCGCCATCGCAAAAAAAAAAAAGAAAGAAAAGAGGGTCACTAGCGGCTGATTATGACGTTATTTCATGTGGAATGAAAGGGAAAACCGATAGGTATAAGAAGGTATGGATGTGCGTTTCTTCTTAAAACTTCGGCTCCCTCCACGGCGTACCACATAATAACGTTACATATTCGTCTAACTATTAATTTTTTTTCTCTCTGTTCTCTTCACTTGTGTATTATACTGTGCTGTGTTGCGTTCCCACCTGAATGACAAGTTCCCCAATCTCCACTTTGTGCCTCACTATTTGTTACTAACAGAAGACAATCGGTGTGCGATGTGTTAAGAAACGCATGAACTCATCGAAAACTTTCGCTGTTGTAATATGAAAAGAGAGGAGGTAAAGAAAAGAAAAAAAAGGAGAAATAAGAGATGTTATTGAACGAAGTACAATTGATAAGTGGGAGCTATGGGATTTTTTTTTTTTTTGGGGGGGGCCGCAAACAAATGAAGATAATGGAGCGTACCGGTAATTTATGTGTGGAGAAGTAAAGAAATGTCGGCTGAGTCGCGTGGTGCTTTTTCTCTTTTTTTTTGCTCTTTTTTTGTTTGGTTATGTTTCGCCTTTGTTGACTCTCAGTTATTTCATTACATTTATTGGCGCTTTACTTCTCACTCTTTCCCTCCCTTAACTTCAGTCATCACAAAAGCCGTCTCCGTTTCATTTTCGCCAACTGGTAGTAAAAGAAGGAAACAAATGGTGAGGGAAAGGAGAGTGTAGAAACCAAAAATAAAAAAAAAGAGGGGAAGGGGAGAAAACAAAAAATAGTGGTGGGTTCCGCAGCGCTGACTTTTTGCATTCCTCTGTCACTTCTCTTTCTTTTGTTCTCTTTTCTTTTCTTTATTATTATTATTCTTCTTCTTCTTCATTCTTTCTCTTTCTCTTTTTCATATTTAACCACCGTTTTGTTACGCGCTTTCTTTGTTACTCCCACATTCCACATCCCTCTTCCCTTCTTTTTTCTTTTCCTTCTTTCGGTGGGTCTTTTTTCTTTTTTTTTCCTTCGGTGTTCGCACTTGTGTTTTGCTGAAATATATTTATTTGTTTTTATCTTCTCTCTCTCTCTCTCTCTTTCCCTCCCTCCATCCTTTCCCAACCTCGTACCTCATCTAATTTCACACCATATGCACATTTTTGTGATTTTCTTTTTCATTTTCTTTTTATTTTATTTTACGTGTATGTGCGTATGTGCTAGTGTTGGTGTTTGGTGGTGGTGGTGTGGGAGGTGAAGAAATAGATAAGGGAAGGGAAGGGAAGGCGGATGGTGGTGTATTTTGTGTCTCTTTGCTTGTGTTTTCCACGAGATGAAAATGTTATTAGGCATTAGGACACAATAAAAAGACGCGTGGGACATATTTGCAAAGACAAGTGCGGCACGTTTTGTGAAATAAATGTTCACTGGCTGCAGTTCCGCTTATGGCTTCCGTAATGATTGTGGTTGGTATTACTTTTCTTTCTGGTTCGTAAAGCTGTTTTGTTTTTATTATTATTCCCCCCCCCTTTTCCTTTTCCTTTTCCCTTCTTCTCCTCCTCCTCCTCCCTCCTCTTCCCTCCTTCTTTGCGCTGTGCAGTTCTGGCTTTGTGTGTGGTTGTGTGTCTGTGGTGCATAAGCCTTGCATAACTGAATGAAATGAATGCGGGGCAAGAAATACCAAAAAAAAAAATAAAGAGAGAAGGAAGAAAGCAAGAAGAGCAGTTAGAGCAGTTGCTACCGTACACTCCATGTACCATAAGCAGCCTGTTAGCTTGACACCGAAAGTGGGCAGGAGTCATGAGACGGTCGAGGAAATTGGTTAACTTTTTCTCTTTTCTTTTCTTTTTAAATGAGTTGTTGTCGTGGTTGTTTATTGTGGCTTTTTCTTTTACTTTTTTTTTTCTCGACTGGGTATGTCCGAAGCAGGAAGATGGGAAGTATTGCCATCTTTTTCTTCCTTTTCTCTTGGCCTCTTTATTTATTATTGATTCGGCTTCATCGTCACCCTTTCACGCGGTGTGAGTATGACGAAGGTGTGCGTGTCGCTGCAACCGGCGGAGTGGAAAATTATTTATTTATGCTTTTCTTTGCTTTCATTTACGATTCTCTTATTACTACATGTACTGTAAAAAACTGTTCGTTTTCTTTCTTTTGCATTTCTCTTTTCTTCCATTGTCTTTCTTTTTTTTTTTCGCTTGTTTTAAATTTTTATTGCTATATTATGCTCTCCCTGTTCCCTCCCTCCCCCAATAAGTAACCAAATTTATACACGCCAACTATCTGAGGCGGAGCAAAAATATTTGAGAAGAAACAACAATTAAACATATTTCTTTTTTTTTTTAAAAAAAGAGAGGAAGAAAGCAAAGCCTGTAGGCAAGAGAGGAGGAAATCATTAGGAAGGAGAAACCAACAGGCCCCGTAAAAGATCTCCTCCTTTTTTTTTTAAATTTCCAAAAAAGTGGCTTCTGTAAAAAGAAGCGTTTGTGTGCAGGTACGAAAGGTGTGTGGACAAAAACTTGCGAGAGTAAACTCTGAGAGGGAGAGAAGGGGATTGTGTGTTTGGGACCAAAAGCAAGAGGTAATAGAGGAAAGGGGAAGGGATTAAAAAATATGTCTACGGAAGCAGAGGATGATCAACTACTGGCGGAGGCAGTAGCCACGAATAAAACCAGTGATACGGAATTGGCAAGTCCGTTAGGTGTGGCTTCTAGCGGCGATGGGATCAACACATTGTTTCGATTCTCTCATGCAACATCGGAGAAGGTCGCCACCGGATGCGCTACGGATTGGATGTCTGATAGATTATTAGCAGTTGCCCAAGGGCTCAAGACAATTGTACCGAAAGGAACATGGGAGAGCTTAGGCAGCGAAGAGGAGGTTATTGAAGAGAATGGCTATAATGTGAAGAAACGGCCTCAGGTTCGTGTAGCATTTGAAGTGCGACGAGACATTCTTCTGCATCAACGCCTCGGAAATGCTAATTACTTGACAAAGGAGGCAAGTGAAGACAGTCGCGACCAACGTGGAACTGTAAATGCGCTGTATGAAATTATGAGGGATGAAGTGGATGCAAGTGTTCAGGCAGTGGCACCGGTGATGGACCGACCTTCGCAAACACCCTTTTCCCGCAAGGTTGATGCTACTGTTCAGGCGGAACCGACGCTGGTGGATATGTGCATCCGTGGTACACCATTGCCGCCAGTAGACATGTCAGCTATGAGGGGATTCTTTTCAAAGGTTCTCCCACGCACGTTACACTGCCTTCTGCAAAACTACGAGATTCCCATCTACCAGGATGATTTTGCTATGTTTTCCGAGGATTACGCTATTGTCGGTTCTCGTGACGATATTGTGCTTATTGAGAGGGGTAACTACACTCACACCACCATGAAGGACTTGCGCGTGTCTTCCATAAGCTGGCGCAGCTCTAGAAGTAAAGATGATGTTGTGTGCATAGCGTCAGTTGCACGGCACAACCTTGAGCAACGCATCGAGGCTGAAAAATTATGCGAAACTGTCACCAACCTTGTGTGGGACTTCGCAGACCCCATGCATCCCTATGCACTACTCGAAGCTCCTGTTGAAATACAGGTCGTGCGCTTTAACCCATTGAGAACAAATCTAATTGCGGGTGGAGCAATGAATGGGCAACTATTCCTATGGGATCTTGACAAAATTTCGGGTTCAGCTGCGGGTACAAGGTCTCCAAAGGACCGGACACTCGACCCAACTGCAGCAGCCCGCGCGGAGCACGGTCCCAAAGATATTCCTCCAATGCCGATGAACGTAAAAGGTGTAACCATGAGGCGTGATGGAGATGTTCTGGTACCTCATTTGCAACCATGCCAGGCTTCACGCATGGAGCTATCACACCGTCGGGCTGTGCACGACATCCAATGGCTTCCTAACGGTTTAGAATGTGCCTTTGGTGGAAAGCAAACGGTGACTCAAGAGGGGCGACAGTTTGTGTCCTTGAGTGATGACGGCTATATGTGTGTGTGGGATATCCGTCCCGAATACCTTCCTGCTGATAAACTCCGAAAGATGAAGCACCAAGGTCGTATTGGCGGTGAGGATTTTCCATGGGTGCCACTCCTCCGTTTCCAAATGTCGAAACCGGGTGGTGGTGGGGATGTTGCGGGTTTCCGCTTCCATGTCGACGGTTTGCAGGCTTCGGAAACACCTTCCTATCGTGCATGCTGTGGAAGTTTGCACGGTGAGATTGCTGTCTGCAGTATGTTAGTGCCTGACGAACGACGTGATTTTTCTGCCGGTTCAGAGGATGTTCGTGTCGTGCAGCAGCTGATCCGTGGGCATGCTGGCCCCGTGTACAGTATACAGCGCCATCCTACGATCAGTGACGTCTACCTGACATGTGGGGATGTGCAGTTCAAAATATGGCGTGTGGGAACTGAATTCCCCATTCTAACATCGCCGCAACATGACACAGCCATAACGTGTGCGCGCTGGTCGCCCACACGTGTGAGTGTTCTCGTCGTTGGTACTGCCGACGGTAAGATATTGGTGTGGGATTTGCTCGATAGAAACAGTGAACCTCTGCTTGTTCACCAGCTGGTGCAGGATGCCATCACTGTTATTAATTTTAAACCGGCCCCGGCGTCAGTTCCGGCCACTTATGTTCAATACGTTGCCATCGGCACGAGTGTAGGTTCCTTCCATTGGTACGCCCTGCCAAAGGTGTTGTCACGCGGTCCGAGCGGGGAGCAACGGCATTTCCGGGCGGTGCTCGAACGTGAGGTGCGGCGCGTGCTTTTCTTCCAGTGGCGTTGGTCCGAGAGGAACCGTGAGCGAGACCGTTACGGCCACGCGGCGCCGAAGATGAGAGACCGGGACCACGAAACCCCAGCTGCCATCACCGCCGACAGCAACTGGGGAAATGAAGACAACTATTACGCCTACGATCATCACAGGGACGCAGAATTCCTGGCAAAGGTTGAAGCCTTCAGGCCGGAGGAAGATACCATGTCCCTGAGCGAACTTGACGGCGACGGTGCGGATACACGGGCCTCACCAATTTGAGGATGCAGCAGGAGGAGCGGGAAGACACAAGGTAACATCAACAAGCAAATCTGTCCCTACTGCACCCTTTTGTTTAAGGGAAAGAGGGGAATGTGGGAGATCTCGAGTGGCCCATGATGTTGCAGGACAGTGCGGTAAGACTGGAGTAGGGTGATGAGCACGTGTCTTTCTCCCGTGTGTGTGTGTGTGGAACCTGTGGTGCTTGGTGTGTAGGGAGCAGCGGCTCCAATACCTGCTTCAGACTAATAATGCGAGAGTGTTGGAAACCTCAACTATAGCGCATCATGCTAGC
>NW_027124878.1:0-5394 GCF_001457755.1 Trypanosoma equiperdum | reverse complement strand
TATATATATATATATATATACGTATATATATGTATGCATCTGTGTGTAGAATGCTACTTTAAGGGGGCTACGTTCTCTCGGTTGAGTGTACAGTCTTATACATACAAATGCGTCGAAGCGGGATAATGGGCATACACATAGAGTGTTGTTTTCCCCCCTCCCCCTTACTATTTCTTTTTTTTACTATTATTTCCCTACTCTCCTTTTGAAGCAGATGGATGTGCGCCATGTGAATGCGGGGATGTACTATGTAATGTAGTTGAGCCTGGAAGGTCGGCTGCTTCGACATTGATTCGATTGTACATCTCTTTCACCTCGCATATTATTCAGCAACCAACTTGTCGGCCTTGTATCGAAAGCCAATACATGTACGTATCACGACTATTAGTACTATTTTTTCCACCTTGTTTGACCTATTGAGCGGTTGCCACAGGTGTATCGTCTAGGAGTTTGTGGGGTTCTGATTTTCTGTTGTTGTTGTTGTTATTGCTATAATTTTTTTTCCTCTCTACCGTTTAAATTGTTTATTTTCGCTCTCTACTCTTTCACTCGTGCACGTTTCAGCGGGCACGGGAAAGGAGGCGGAAGAAAGAAAGTGATTTGTAAGGGTGAAAAGAGGAAAGTGTGTGAAGAGGAGTGAGCCAAATAGTAAAAGCAATCCAGACGTGAGGAGGTTTTGATTTGTTTGAAGAAAATGACTACATTTGAGCACCTACCTGATTTACTACCCCTTTTACCGTTCCGTCGGGGGAAGAAAGACTCAGTTGATTGGACATTGTGCATCCGATACATTTCCAGCAACTTTACCAGCAATTACACCTCCAATGTGGAATCCGCACTTCGTCAAATGAATTCGTTTCACCACACTATCGTGCAAACTTGTCATGAGGATGCCACGCAAGCACCTACCGAGAGCTTCATTGAGGAGAAACTCACTCCGTATTGCAAGCTGGTGGCGATGGTTCAGTCCCATTTGCCTTTACATGGGGGTCTGGTTCACGGTGATTTACGCTTCATTTGGTACGACAGTTTTGATGGAACCAAATATGAATCAAAAAACGCGAACCTGGAGTTGCTTTCTTGCGTCTATAATCTCGCTGCCTCGTGGGCTTATATAGGGGCCCAGCAGACTCGAGACGGGCTTGTGGATAAACTGAAGGTGGCATCTAAGGCATTCCAGAATGCCACCGGGTACTATGAAATGGCTGAAGGGCTTTTGAGTAGACTCCCACCGGAACTTGCAACTGGCGACCTCACACATGAGTCACTATCTTTGCTGAAAAGAATTTGTGCTGCCATGACGCATCACTGTGCTTACCTGAAGGCAGAGATTGATATGAAGGACAACCATTCCGTGCTCTCAAAGATTGCGCGCGAGGGGGGAAAAGTGTATCAGATAGTTGCTACATCCCTGAAGGAAAGCGCGTGGTATACAAATAGTAGAAGGGGGAGTAAGGCGGTGCTGCTTGAGCAGGAATTACGGACTTTGTGTTGCGTGTTCAATGCGCGGGCCCACCTACACGTCGCTGAAGTACACTCCAATGCAAATGATCAAGGAATCGCCGTCGCTCACTTTAATGAGGCCCAGAAACATCTGCAGCAAATAGAGAAGTTACACAGTGTCGAGTTGCGGTCATGGATTAGTAGCATCATTAGCAATGTGAATAAAGGGAACGAGAGGGCGCTGTCAATGAACAACACAGTTTATTTCTGCCGGGTGCCGAATGAAGTGGAGCCACCGGCGGGCCTTCCACGGCCGTTGGGCAAAGCAACGGAGCACCAAAGTTTTTTTGCATTTGAATCTACGCGCGAAAATGATCCATTATTTGGTATTGTTCCCGCGCACATTGCTTCCACCGCCGCTGGGTGGCGTGACCGGCAGAGGAGTCTTGTCTCTGCTTGTTCCACTTCCTCCAGATCAACACGAAAGAGGGCGGCAGAGCTTTTACAGCGACTCGGCGTGACCGCCGTTATTGAAGTGCTTTCCGGGGAAACCAAAGACCGCGGCCGAGTGCCGGCACAACTGCGCAGTAAAATCGAGTCCCTTCGGCGAAATAAGGCGGGTGAGGCTGTCAACATCGTACAGACGCTGGTAAACATGGTAAAAATTTGTGACAAAATTTATGTCTCGGTACAGGAAGTGGTGAAAAAAGTAAAAAACGAACTCGAAGAGGAGCGTCGGCGGGATGCACAATATATGGAGACATACGGCAATAGTATGTGGCGTGGTATGTGCTGCTCCGCATCTGAGGTGCAGCAGTACCACTCCATCCAAGTGGCCATTGGGAAGTATGAAGAGGATCTGCAACGCGAGTTGGTAGAGCCATTTGGTCAAGCAAAAATTGTCTTGGATGAAAACTTGAAGTGTCTAGGAAGGTTGGACTGGCCTATGGAAGATTTGGATGCCCTTATGCCTTTTACGAAGACTGAGGACGTCCGTCAACAGAGTGAAAAAGTGCTGCAGCAAATCGAGAGACTAAAGAAGTTGACGGCTTGCATACATGAACTTGAGGCGAGCCAGAACAACCGACTTCAGGAGTTGGAACATGCTCTTGAAACGGATGACGTGGCACGTGCTCTCTCCGCTGTGGAGGAAAGCCAGTACCAAGTCGTGATGGCGAAGGAGTCGAAGAAAATAAGTGATATGATTGACGGAGTGAGCAGTAGTGTGCGGAAGGAAGAAGAGGTACTTAGGGAAATTGAGGAGGTGGTGGAAAGTTTAGCCGTCCTTCGGAGCTCGGACCCTATTCTCGAGGAAGCGGAAAAGGTGTGCAATACACTTGAGTGCGGTTGCTCTGCCTACGCTGAACTTCACCGTGACTTCAGTAATATTGTGAAAAAGGGCTCCGCTATATTGAAGGGGCTGGAGGTCGTACTCAGCAGCGCGAAGTCGTTCGTGGCGACACGCAAGTCCGAGGCGGAACAAATCCGAGTTTCACTCGACGAACAAATAGCACACAAGATTGCAGAGCTAGAGCACAAAAAGGAAAGCGAAAGGGCTGTTGAGGAGTCACAACGGCGACAGGAGGAACTTCAACTTCAAGTTCAGCTCCTTGAGCGTCAGCTTGATCCGCAGAGGTCGGAACGTATGGCGGAGGTACTGCGACGACAGCGTGAGGCGGCAGCCGCGTTCTCAAGCACTTCCGCGTCACTTCCCCCATCAAACATGTCGGGTGTTGATGCCCCACCAGCGTATGATTTCGTTGTGAATAACGTCCACCCTAACGTGCCCACACACACCCATCCGCCGCAGTACTATGCACCTCATAATCCCTTATCTTAGCGTGTTGCGTTTTTTTTCTGGTCGAAATAAAGCTACCATCAGAAGGTGAATTTGTTCCTTCCCTTCCACGCACATACCGACGGACCGCGGAGGCGGGGAAACATGGCAATGCATTCCCTTCTCAGAAGTTGGTGGTTCTTTATCGGTTTTCCCGGTTTTTGCTTTTGTTTTCCAATTCGCTGTTAAAAATGAAAATCAGAGTCGAAAGGTGACGAAAAGAAATGTCTGAGGGATGAAACAACTGTTAGCGACGGTAAGCTGATGCTATATTGTGACGACTGTGGCTCCGTCACTATTGCGTAGTGTATTTTTTTTTATTCCGTTGCTTGCATGTACATGTAATACGGACAGCTTCACAACTCCGAGAGTGATTTGGGGTACTCGGAGCCGCAAGTGCACGAGTTAAGTTGATGCCTGTGTGCGTGCAAATGAGTGGGTGCTTGAGGATACTTTATGGTGTGGTTATTTTCCTATTTCCCCCCCTTGCTATTTGTGGCCTGCAGTGCCGTCGTACGTCGTATGCGTTCGTAAGCTTCAATTCCTTTGACTTTGTTGGTGGAATTACCCCGCGATAGTCGGCATCGCTCATGTGAGGTAGAGGGAGGTGGGATTATTATCTTCTGGGGTTCTGAAACCTTCAGCAAGTTTTGTTTGTTCACCCTCTCCCTTCTGCTTGCCATTTTCAATTTTTTTCCTTTTTTTTTTTTAGTGCGGTAAGGGCGACCGTTGATGAGTAGGGTTGTTTTTAAAGCAAGGTTTTGAGGATCGATAGGAGAGCAGACTGACAAAACAAAAAGGCCATAGAATTTTCTTTTATTTTTTGCGTAATCGTTCTGAGGCTTGACGATCATGACTACATGGCTCTTCAATGTAAGTGTCTTGCATCTGTCTGCCTCCTTCTCTGAGCCGCGACTAGCCTCCTTCGCGGCTGAGGGACAACTCGCGTGTCGTATGTTTTTCAACGGAAAACCTCTCGATCTCACATTTCAGCCCGCATCGGAGATGATTGGAGGGGGAAAACCCCAGTCTACTTTTCTTTACCGTATCCAATCCCTCACGGTTGCTGACCTTTTAAACATGTTGAGGCAGAGGTCTGTAAGGTTTTACATCGTTCCCGTGAAAAGGAACAGTGATCCGTTAGGTAAGGAGATACGGGCGGCCTGCAGAGCGACCACGAACATCATGTGCATAGCAGAGCGTGGGGGTGGGCTGCTTGAACTTCCCCTGACATCTGCTGCTTCAAAGGAAGAAGGAAATAGTGGTATTGTAGGTACTCTTTCGGTATGTATTGCTTTTGATCAGTTAGCGGAAGTGGAGTTACGTCTCAAGGAGTTTTACGTCTCGGGCTTGGAAAATGGGATATATGGATTGCATTGTCGTCTTGCTCCCTTCAAGGAGGGTGTTGTGAGCAAGTTGACGCGGGCGCTGTCTGGCACCGCTCGGTGGACTGACGCCGAAGTGCCTATGGCGAAGTATCGGGGTGTGCTGCGTAACTTAAAAAAGCATCAGTTTGCTATAGCTGTTTATTTGATAGATGACAATAATAACGAAAGGCCAGTCGCGTCGTTTGAAGTGGATTTAGCAATCAAAAATACAAGTGCGTCCTGCAAAGAGATAACAATCCCATTCTCCATGAGTGATGGAAAGACATCAACAACGGTGAACGGGGCTCTTCAACTGAGCGGGTTACCGACCTTTGAGGACGAAATGCAAAAAATATTACGAGCAGGTCCGGCATGCGTTGACACTGAAGATGAAAAGAAAGAGAAAAACAAATTCTCAGATCCCGAAGGGGCCAAGTGCTCAGAGGCCGAGAGCACCACAGAAATTGAAACAGAAAACTCAAGTATGGGTCGCCATCTCCCCGAGTATTCGCAGGGATCGTCCCCTCCAATTGTTTCGCGCACATCAACCCCTACAAGAGCGTCACCACGGGATATTTCTTCCCCACCTAGCGAAGATCAAGATGCTGAAGATTGTCGATTCAGCTTTCCGAGTAAAAACAGCATTTCTGCCCTTTGGCACTCTGAAGCAGATCTGGAATCTCCAACACCACCACCTGAGAAGGACATGGATGTGCATGGTGATGTTCCACCGCCAACACCACCACC
>NW_027124882.1:11063-11654 GCF_001457755.1 Trypanosoma equiperdum | reverse complement strand
CAGCAAAGGTGGGTTTTGTGCCAAGCGTTAAGTCATTTCGTGAGGTGGTGTGTGGTGCCCCCCAACTTTAACCAAGTGATGTGTTGTATTTGTTCCCTTCGATTTCCTCCGTTTTACCCTTTTTTATCTTTTATTTTTTGCTTTTCGGCTGACCAGAGCTTTGGCACTAACTTTCTGGGTACCATCAACGTTACTATAAACGAAAATGTCGCGTACTATTGTGCTTGGGCTCGGCTTCGTGCTGCTTGTCTGTTGCTCTGGCAAACTCGCGGAGTCGAGCAGCGATGTGCAACACGTAGCAGACGGAAAGCTTAGCCGAGACGGCGCCAATGCGTTGTGTGCACTGAAAGAAACCGTACAAAAGATTGGAACAGAAGGAGCAGACAACCTCGTCAAGAAGGCTGAAGACAATGTGACGCATCTCAAGGACTACCGGAAGCGGGTAGGATATTTTGGCAGTCAGGTGATCTCACTTTCTGGCCGTGGCGATCCAGATTCGGATGACGACGCTAAAAAAGAACTTAAGGAGTTTTGCGAAGAGGCGGAAAATGAAACGAGGGATGACTTACGGGATGCCAAAGAGCTATATAC
>NW_027124882.1:10759-11053 GCF_001457755.1 Trypanosoma equiperdum | reverse complement strand
CTACCGGAAGCGGGTAGGATATTTTGGCAGTCGGGTGGTCTCGCTGTCTGGCGGTGGCGATTCGGATTCGGATGACGACGGGAAAAGGGAACTTAAGGAGTTTTGCGAGGAGGCAGAAAATGAAACAAGGGAAGACTTACAGGATGCCAAAGAGATGTATAACGAAATTGAAAAGGACGCAAAAAAGAGTAAGGAAGCGGCAAAGGCCGCATTGGGAGAAGAAACAAAGGATACCAGCTCCGACGGGCTCTCGGGAATTTTGCACCGACACTGCGGAGGAAGTCAAGGCAAGAG
>NW_027124882.1:10187-10749 GCF_001457755.1 Trypanosoma equiperdum | reverse complement strand
ACGCAAAAAAGAGTAAGGAAGCGGCAAAGGCCACATTGGGAGAAGAAGCGAAAGGTACCGACTCCAAGGGACTCTCCGGAGTTCTGCACCGGCACTGTGGAGAAAGTCAAGGTAAGAACAAAGCACCGAGTCAACACTGCGACACTGATGTATACAATAACGAATCTGACGGTGGAAAGTATACAATTTCCTGCGGCACAGACAATACCCATCACCGCGGATCGCCTTCAGCACGTCTACACAAAGCATTTGATGAGTGGGAGAGCAAGAAACCGAAGAAAGCGGGTGGTAATTTGAAGTGTGGAGCCGCCGGCGAAAACAGCTCGAGCCCCTGCACCGTGTCGGAAGGATGGAAAGAAAACTATGAAGAACTGAATGTAAGTTTAAGTACCCTCGAGGAGAACGGACATCACATAGAAAACGCGACCCGTGAAGGGGCAAAGAGGCTCACCTCAGTGTATTTGGCCTACAAAATGCTCAAGGACGGCAAAACAGCTGGTGAAGCTCTGCAGGAGGCCAAATCGAGGCTGGAAGGAAATGATACCGACTGTCCGGAAGAGGG
>NW_027124882.1:8344-10177 GCF_001457755.1 Trypanosoma equiperdum | reverse complement strand
GCGACACTGATGTATACAATAACGAATCTGACAGTGGAAAGTATACTATTTCCTGTGGCGCAGACAACACCCATCACCACGGATCGCCTTCAGCACGCCTGCACAAAGCATTTGATGATTGGGAGAGCAAGAAACCGAAAAATGCTAGCGGTAATTTAAAATGTAGATCCACTGGCGAAAACAGCTCGAGTCCCTGCACCGTGTCGGAAGGATGGAAAGAAAAGTACGAAGAACTGAATGTAAGTTTAAATGCCCTAGAGGGGAGGGGACAATATATAGAAAACGTGACCCATGACGGTGCAAAGAGGCTCACCTCGGTGTATTTGGCCTACAAAATGCTCAAAGAGGGTAAAACAGCCGTTGAAGCCCTGCAGGAGGCCAAATCGAGGCTGGAAGGAAATGACAGCGACTGCTCAGAAGATGACGACAAAAACAGCTCCAGGTGCCTTAGCAATGATGACTTGCTTAGCGAGGCGAGCGGTCATTTTATATTTCCGTTGACGATACCCGAGTTGCTGATGTACGTTGGTATCCCTCTTCTTGTTGTGTTGATCGGGGTGGTGCTGTTCTGCATTTTCCGAGCCCGCAAAAAGGATAAGAAGGAAGATGTGGCCTCCGGTAGCGTTCACCAAGGCAAGGGAATGCCGTCGACAAACATCGACCCGTTTTAAACGGATGGTTGAGACAAAACATAGGTGGAAGTTGAATTAAAATTAATGTAGGGGACCTTCCGCCTCGTGCGAAGTACGTGAGTGAAGCCAAAAGAATCCAGAAAAACCAGAAAGAATGCGTGAAAGAATGAATAATCTATATAAGCGAGAGGAGGAGGGTTGTTTTTTGTATGTGTATCGGACAATGTTACAATACTATTGCTTACTTATTGGCAACAACGGGCAAAAAGACTTTGGTGCAGCTGCCTCTCATTGAAGGAGGGCAGTCTGTATTCGGAAGGCACACTATTCACGCTTAAGTTCGCATTTCCGTCTCGTTTTCTGCTTTTTTTTTTTGCTTTTTCGTTACCTTTCTATGTGTTGTTTTTGTTTTGCTTTTTTTTTTTTGAACAGCGCCTACCATCATTATACGTATACCTTTATTCAAGTGGCCAGTGGGAGGCCACATAAAGGTAATATTTTTGCTTGCTGATCTACAGAGAACGGGAGCTGCGCTTCCATCTAAAAGCGGAGGGGAGGAATATTTTTTATCCTTCGGTTTCTTCTGGAAATTCCTTTCAGAATTAAATCACGGTGCTCTGCGAAAGGAAGCTTCGTCTTTGTCTAGAAAAAAAATTGCTAGTGATCTGATTCATTCGACCGAGCTGCAACAAGCTCTGGATGTGGAAGCGCCTCGCCGCTACATCCCGCCTACTCTCGTCACCTCTTTCCTTATGACATGCTGTGGAGGCAATATTTCTTCGCAACACCCTTTTCTCCTCCATCTTTTTTATGCTTAGCCTCTAGCTTCTGGCATAAATGTCGTTATGTTACACCTTTTTTTCGGTACGGAAACTGACAACAGATTAGAGGCAGACGACTCAACACTCATCGGAAAATGAACACAAAAGTGGTCTGTTTCGCAGCTGGGGGCGCAGCACACATGTATGAATATTCACATCCTCCCATTGTTCCGCAAACGTCATTAGAGGTGATGTATATTCCGTTGCATGTTGATGCTTTTCATAATGTGTATGGGTATAACCTGAGAGGAAGACAGTGGTAAAAACGCTGAGTCGGCCCCTCACATTTTGTTAAAGTTACGGACAGAGCGGGGGAATATTCCCCCTCGGTGATGGTTGGAATTGGTGCGTCTCGCTGCATCTTCACCCCCCAACTATCG
>NW_027124882.1:0-8334 GCF_001457755.1 Trypanosoma equiperdum | reverse complement strand
AGCGGGGGAATATTCCCCCTCGGTGATGGTTGAAATTTGTGCGTCTCGTTGCATCTTCACCCCCCAACTATCATGTTGTTGGTTCCTGCTATAAAATCATCGTTCGTTCCGTCTCCCCAATCTCCGCTTCCCTTACTAGTCTGGTCGGTCAAAGCTCTAATAGTAAACGCCTCAACAAAAAAGGAAGTATCCCTTGGCGTTGATATATAAGCCACTATGTCATACAACGCCCTTTGCATTGGTCATATATTACTTGTTTTCTCAGCAGTGGCCTCCGCCTCCGAAGAGAGTTACAAAATTGACAGATACAAAGCGGACCGGAAACTTGACAAAGAAGGTGCCATAGCTTTGTGCAAGTTGCGGGATGTGCTCACCAACATTTCCGAGGAAACCACGGACTACCTCGTCGAAGAAGTCCAAAAGATGGGGGAAAGCCTCAAGACGGACATGGACGCCATCAATTACTATGTTAAGCGGGTGCGGAGCCTTAAGGAAAGCGGAAGGGAGGATGCAAAGATAAATGAGAGTGACAGTAACGAGATCGACAGTTTGTGTAAAGAGGCCAAAGCGCACGCAAATAAAAAGAGCAGAGACCAAGTAGATCAGACAGTGGCGAAGATCAGAAGGGTGTCTGGAATTGTGAAGGATGCAGCAACGAAGACACTCGGTGATGAGAACGAACTTGAGGACCACGACAACGCCGATGGTATCTTCAAAGTTTTTAACTGGCACTGCGGTGGTGACAGAATTGGGGAGGTTCACGCAGGAAGTCAGAGTTGTGATGTGATTGGATTCCGAAAGAATTTCTCAGCGGGTCAGAGGAATGTCATATCCTGCAAAAAGTGGAAAGATGAATATGGAGAGGCTATACCTCACGAAAATGTCACTGTGACACAAATGGAGAGCTACCTGTCGAGGTGGTTTGAAGCAAGGCCAAAGAGGGTGGGCGAGGATATCTGCAAAGATGGTGAGTACCATTCTCCACACTCCTGCACCGTATGGGAAGGATGGGTGACCGGCTACGAAGAGACAATGGAAAAGATGGAAGAGCTTCGAAACAACATAAAGAAGCTCAACAGAATTCGTTACGACGGGGAGACACAACTATGGGTGCTGTACAAACTCTTCGAAGCACTTCGGAACCCCGAGACTGTGGGGCCCCTTCCGGAAGTATTAGAAAACATCAATAAGACGAAAAAATCGCGTCTAAAGAACAAGAGTGTGGGCAACAACCTCACACAATACACGCTTCTTGATGAAGACTTCCAGGTAAATGAGACGGAACGCGAACATGTGGACGAGGCGCGCGATTATTTTGCGGCCGCTAACTTCGCTAAGTTGATGATGTATATATTCATCCCTGTTGGAGCTGTGCTGATCCTTGTCGTGGCGGTAACGATAATAGTGATAAAGCGCAAATGTGCCGATGCCAGCAATGCAGAAAGCATGGCTGGAACGCTACCGGGAGACAAGGTAATCTGAAGGCCATGCTTTCAAGTGCGTACCAATCGTTTTCTCCCCTCCGTGACCGCGCTTTGCACTTTAAAACACACGGAAATTCGAGGAAAAAAACAGCATGGGGATGAGTCTATATACGCGTCTGCCGAAAAAATGCCACACATGATGAAACATATCGAGGAAAGGGTATAAACACATGTCTTATACATTTCGTGCAGCATACATGTGCGTGTACGTGTTGTTGTTTTCTAAAGGGATGAATGTAATGAAACCATAATTCGTTTGAGAAAAATTTTAAAGTAACATGCTTTTGGTATTTTAGAAGAGTAGTTCAATCGTATTTTTGAAAGAAAGAAAAGAGGTGACTTAAGCGGGAGAGGGAGTTCAAAATAGCTAGGAGAGCAAAAGGTGTAATGAAGGGTAAAGCTAAGTAATAAATAGGTGCGGGAAGTTTTAGGGAAACCATTGAAATGACAAAAAAAATAAGACACAAGTTCGGAAATTTTCCGATCATTTCTATTTGCACATATACCGTTATGAGTGTAGACAGTAATGTCAACACCACAACTTCTTGTTTTTTTCCTTCTCTTTCCTCAAAAATTAAAAAATAATAATAATAAATTAACTAGTCTCATTTTTTCCTACCCATTATTTTCGGAGGGGTTGGAGAGTTGTTGTGATGTGTCTGATTGATTATTTCGGTCCCATACGCTTCCGACTTCGCCCCTTTTTTTTTCTTTTTCGTTTTGGTTTGGCTCTGGTTTTGTCCGCTCATGCATTGCAGAGAGCGACTTCGGTTAATATTTTAACAACCTCATCCTGTGCTGCAACTGGCCATTCTCTAATCTCTTATGAAACTCAAAAGCGGATCGGCTACACCGAATGTAACCGTTCATTGGTTTGGTCACCAAATGCCTGGTGGCGGCAGAGGGTGGTAGAGTATAAGAAAGGTGAGTGCATTAAAGACAAGAAAGGAAGGGAAAAAAAATAAAACAAAAAATATAAAGAAGGGGGAAATCTTAATATTTGAGCACTTGAATCGTATGGTAAATTTTATGTACATGGCCGTGGCATTAAGTTTCCTTCCTCCCTCATTCGCTTCAGAGATTTTTGTGGTCGAGATTGTGGTAATAGGAAGTGGATTCCCCCTTCCCGTCACCTCTTTTGTGTGTTTGCCTGCCGTTCACACGTTACTTCATTTATATATTTAAAAGTTTCCCTGTCCTGAAGAAAAGAAATACATATATGATGCATATATTTTTTGTGGAAGAAAATAGCTTTAAGTGAGGACATGAAAATGTCTCGTACAAAAGCGAATTAAGGAAGGTTAAAACATACAAACATTTGTGCGCATGCTCTTGGTGTAGGTAGTTGTGGAAGTAACCCAGTGAAAAGGCGGTGTCATATCTTTAAACCAACGAAAGGTTCCCCGATGGTAATTCCGCTCACTGTATGGTTGATGAGGTGAATTGAAATGTTTGTGTGATTGCAGGCGCCTCTCTTCGCGATATCTTGCGTAAGTTTTCTGTATGTGTGTGTGTTGGGAAATGCGGCCAGTGGGAAGTCGTTGAAATGGGAAACTTGTCTCGCAACGTCTAAAAATGAATAAAGAGGATATGCAGTCGCGTCATCAGTGATGAAGCTTCCGTTTGTGGCATCATTCAACGGCGTTTACGGTAAGTTTTTTCAATCCCCCCCCCTTAAATGGAAGCAAAGGTGGGTTTTGTGCCAAGCGTTAAGTCATTTCGTGAGGTGGTGTGTGGTGCCCCCCAACTTTAACCAAGTGATGTGTTGTATTTGTTCCCTTCGATTTCCTCCGTTTTACCCTTTTTTATCTTTTATTTTTTGCTTTTCGGCTGACCAGAGCTTTGGCACTAACTTTCTGGGTACCATCAACGTTACTATAAACGAAAATGTCGCGTACTATTGTGCTTGGGCTCGGCTTCGTGCTGCTTGTCTGTTGCTCAGGTGGATTTGCTGATGAGGAATCCTATGGAAAATCGCATTACAAAGCAGAAAGGAAACTTGACGTGGCCGCCGGGAGAGCCCTATGCGCGATGACGGATTATTCCACCAAAGTTTCTGGAGAATCGGCTGATTATTTTGTAGAAGAGTCTGACCGGCTGGCCGCATTGTTGGCTGATGATAAAAAGAGGGTGAGTTATTATCTTGAATACATTGGACCCCGACTGGATGAAAAAAGCAACTCGTATGCCACAGTCGCGGCTAAGCTGCGCGAGCAGTGCGAGGCAGCTCAGAAAGACATTGACCAAGGAGAGGCGACAGCGCAAGAGGTCGCTGAAAAGATTAAAGGATCAATCGATGGAGCGAAGGGAGCGGCGGCACAGGCGTTGGGTGAAGACGAAATTGAGGACCATAATAAAGCCACAGGTCTCTTAAAGGTTCTGAACTGGCATTGCGGTGGAGATATTAAGCGAGGGCTGAAGTTATCACCTTATAGCCACAATTGTTATGTTATCGGGCGGCGCAGAGATTACTCCGATGGTGCGAGGAATGTCATTCACTGCGATGGTTTGAGAAAGAGTACGCCTTACCAAAACGTGACTGGGACGAAGATGAAGCTCGCGTTGGATAAATGGGATAAACATAAGCCAAAAGCAAAGAGTGGTAAGCCGCCATGTGAAGATAAGAGCAAGTACAGCGGCCCGGATATCTGTACCGCTTGGGAAGGATGGTTAGGCGATTACAAAAGGGCAATGACCAAAACTCATGCGATTGTGACGGAGTTGAGGAAGGCACAACGCGCCGTGTACGTCGCCGAGACAAAGTTGGTGGTGCTTTACAAAATCTACACCTTGCTTGAAACTGATGAGGAGACGCCAAAATCAATTCTTCGAAACGTAACCGAATTCGTTAAGCAACGGAAGGACAAATTGGAACGCACCACTGTCTTGGGGGAAAATGGAAAACATGATGTTGATATTTCCCGTGAAATTATACTTCCCAACAATACTGAGGAAGAGGAAGAACTTATCCAGAAGGCACGTGATACTGCGCCATTGGGAATTAGCGTAGCCGTTTTGGTCGTTGCGATTGTTGTCCCGCTCGTTTTGCTGATACTTTTGTTTCTCCTCCTCAGGTGGCACATGAAAAAAAGGGATGAGGTGGAAGGACAGGTGGAAAAGAAAGGGAAGGAGGAGGAGTTGGGATCTGACGTCTTAGAAGGTAATATTCTTTAGAATTTTGCACATATGCACATGCACCAAAATTTTTATGCCAATGCGTTATTTGTTTCCTCCCCCCTCCCCCTCCCTCTTCTTCTTCACCTCACGTCTGCGGTAATATTTTCATCGGAAGCTGCAGCAGTAAGAAGGAAACTGAAAGAATTTTTAGCTGGAAATTAATGGAGAAGACACAAAATTAAGGGAAAAAAAGAGAAAAGGGGGCGGGAGTTCGCCTCCCCCAACATATGACCGCTTCACTGGTGTAAATTGGTGAAATGGGTTTTTGTAAGATAAAAAGGAATGAGGGAGAAATAGCGAGAAGGGTCATATGTTGACTTTTTTCTTTTTTATATTTAATGGTATTTATATATATATATATATTCTTATGAGCTTATGCAGGTATAAATATTTTTATAATTTTGGCTCCGCCTTCTCATTTTTTGTCTGAAGTAAAAATAGAAATTACTTTTTTTTTAAAAAAATCATTGATATTAATTTGATTAGCATATTTGATTGCTTTGACTGATGACTAATGCGTGGGGAGGGTGACGGCATTTCATACAAACATTTTTCCTTGAAACATATTTTTGTTCATGGCGTTGCGTCATCCTCCTGCTTTTGTTTGTTGTTTTTTTGTTTCGTATCATCAGCACAAAACTCATATTCCAACGTATCTATACAAGTTTTTTCTTTTGCTTTTGGTATATCAGGGATGTTCCAGTGGTGCTGAGTTTGTCTGTTTGTGCTTCCCTTTATTTTAAAACCCATGACATGATGGAAAGGAAAGTTGAGGGAATAAGATGACATGTATTACGAAAAAAAGGAAAAAAGCGAGTTAATGGTGGTGAGGTGGGAAAGGGGGGAAACAGTCCTACACGTTCAGCGTTCTATCTATATATATATATTTATTTATTTTTAAATAAATAAATTTGAAAAAAAAAACCGCCCTTATGGCCGCAAAAAAAAAAAACGAGCGAGAATTGCGGGTGTGCGTTTTGATTCCTCTTTCTTAATGAATTAAAAGGGGAAAAGAAGTTTAAGGGGAAAAAAAAAAGAAACGGCCATGAGGGAAATAACGGAAGTACCCCTCTCAACGCGCAAGGAGCAAGGGGGGAAATTCACGGGGTGTATTTAGTTTGCGAAATTAGTTCGTTGTGAGCTGCGGGTTTTAAAAAGGAATGAAAAGAAAAGAAAAGAAAAGCAGTATTTGAAGAAAAAAGACGACAACACACAGAGATGTATGTGGTGCCCGCCCGCGCCGCTCCCCCCCCCCCCTTTCCATCACGCGTCAAAGATAATCTTTCCCGCCAACCACACGGGTTTAAGGTTAATACAGTGCGTTCGCACGCGGTCAGTGGGCAGAAATTGCTAAATTATAACTTTCCTTTTGTCTTTTGCTTCACACCTGCTCCAAACGCACCGCATGCGCGTGGCCGTGCGTTGGGGGTGGGAGGTAACAACTGATTGGCGTCATTGCACCTCATCTCACTCCCTTATCTCTTCCGTCAAGTTTTTTACTTATACACATTTAATTATTCAAAAGGAAATTCTTAAAAGATAATGAAAGTAAACGTTTGCCGAAGGAATGCGGAGACGACGACCAAATGGCGCATGGACAATACATATATGCGTGTGTGTCATGAAACGGATAAATAGTGATGGGTTTGGAAGAAGAAAAAAAAATGAGGGTGGAACATGCAGGAGTGCAGAGAATGCCAGTGACGAAGCTAAGTTGGATATGCATTAAGTCAGGAAGGAAACAAGACGAATGCCCTCACTAACAAAGGTTTGGCTGCGGAATGAAACATTTAAAGGGAGGAAAGTTTTTGAAGGCTGCTTCTTTTCGCTTCCGCGGTTAAGAACACATTCATATAACTGAGTTTCCAGCCACCATCGCTGGAAAGAAGGGGAATAGGGAAAATACTGACGGCTTGGCATTGGATGAAGCTAAAGCTACTGCAAAGCCTGTTCAAATATGCGTATCAGTTGATTGCGCGGTGCCACAGTCCTATACTGCGCGGAAAGTGAGATGGGTTGAGAACTAAGAGACCACCACGAAGCGTAAGAACGGAGAGCAGCAGTTAATCGGACGCGATGAAACTTTTAAAAAAAGAAAAGGGAGGTCGGGCAAGAGGAGCACACTGGCGGTTCAGGACGCGGGCGGTTGCGGAAAAGTGTTGAAGCCGTGGATACCGTTTCTGTTGCGGCGGACGACGCGTCGAGGCTTGGGAAGGATGCGTTTAGCACTCCAGCCTGTGTTCTGCAACCAAACAATAGGATGGTCATGCATTTCACATGCGAGTCACTGCATGGATGAAGCAACCGCAAAGATCCATCGGCATCTACGGGGAGCAATTTATGATGCAAATTATGGCAACCTCACGCACACTGGTAAGGACAGGTGGTTGCCTTGACGTGGTTTTGCGATTTGTTCACAATGGCCGAAGGCGTTCCCAACGTTCCGTCAGGTTGTACATGAGGTAAAACCGCATCATACGGCCTCTTTGGAACAGCTGCGTTTTGTTCGCGGGAGGCTTTCTTCATGCAGGATTGCGAAAGACAACGGCTCTGCAGTTATTCGTTGGCGCCTCAAACCACAATAACAACACTGTGCGAGGCCCGTTTCAGCGCTAACGCTTAATAAAAGAACAACGAGCTGCAAGCAGGTATGCAGCGTCACTCACAGGAACTTAATACCTAGAGCATGAGAAAATGTCGCCAACAGCTCGAAAGGACGCACAATATATTTATATATATATCCCAACAGGATCTCCATAAAGTGGCGGTGCCCGGTCATGTGATCGACGAAACGGCACATTAAAAACAAAAATTGGCATTGTCATTGGTGAGTGGCGCAGACTGGCTTTATCGAATATGTTTCACTTTTCGCTGCTTTGATGGAAATTGAGCAAATTATGCCTTTTCGAACCATTCATCTGCCGCTAAACGTCCCCTGCCCCCCCCGCTCTCACGGCGCCCAAGCCGGCAGTAAATGGCAACATAAAAAGACTGGCCTTTAAGTAGTGAAATTGTTGCGACAGGTCCCAATCGCCTTCCGTACGCAGCTCCTCGTATGACCCCCCTCTTCGCAGATTTTTCCTACCATCACGTTATTCCGTGCAACTACGTGGCACATTATTTCGCTTACAATCACGTCCCCCTTTCGTGGCACCAAGCAATTCCGGTACACTTTGTAAAGCAATATAAACCCTTGTGGGTCTCGAAAACACTTTCCATGAAAGACCCCTCGCCATTAACAGCAAAACAGAAAACAATACAACAAATTCGGTATTCCTAAACATTTGCTCTCGCGAAAACAGGACACACTAAAAAAAAAAAAGAATGTCACAAACTCAACATTTCCATCCGCTTCGCTAAAATCGCTACAAAAAAATAAAGACAGCATCAAAAAGAAACAACAACACACTGCTTTAGAACACGGCAAACAAAAAAACTAAAAAAATTAATTTTCACACTTACACGGCAGCACATCATGACACCTTTCCCATTTCATATCCATTAATACATCGATCAGGTGAAAACAAGTCTAATTACAACAACCCTTCTCACGCAAAATATGCAAATTGAAAAAAAGCATGAGCAACATAAACATTAAAGCATAAAATGCAAACTATTGCGTATTTTCACGTCAAATACGCATTCATGCGTATGATTGTGCAAAAACAGTGTT
>NW_027124885.1:3184-3692 GCF_001457755.1 Trypanosoma equiperdum | reverse complement strand
AAAGTACCAGCATCCTTTTTCACGTATACAATTACTTTTGTTTTTAAGATTCAGATTGTTTTTCCCTTTTTGCTGCTTAAGAGTTGGAAGTCTTGTTCCAGAAAGCGCGTCTTGTGCTCCTTTATTTTTCTAGTACAATTTTTAGATTATAATTAGTGATAAATTTTATACTAATTGATCTTTCCCTGAAAGGTCTGCATATCTTACAAGCATCATAATAAGAAATTGGGGGCGTAATACCACTGATATTCCACACACCAAAGATATCCTCCTCCTCTTTAGACACGCGTTATTTTAAGCAGTTTAAGCATTACTATTTTCGTTTCTTTGCCAACAGTAACCAATTAATATTCCTATAATGAAATATCTCTCCCGATAATATTATATTCTTCCCACAAATTTAAGCAATTATCAGTATATCTTATGAAGCGAAGACTTTAATATTGCCTCACAGTTACCCAATTCCTTCTTTATGCTTCTGCTTTTGCTGCCTTTCTATAGAGAGATG
>NW_027124885.1:2913-3174 GCF_001457755.1 Trypanosoma equiperdum | reverse complement strand
TCTTGTGCATTTTTTGTTTCGTACCGTGTTTTTTTTTCTTGCGGTCCATTGTCGTTATTTTTGTAGATAGCGTAGCAACACCATTTATTCTGTACACTTAACTTCTTCTCTACATCATATTCCTTTTCGCTCATCTTCTTTTGATGATGATACCCAACGCCAGACTTGACGTCGTAACTGTGCATATTCTACTTTGATTTTTCTTTCTCCGCTGCATTTAATAACATTCCCGTTCTCTCTCACTTCTACTAACTTACTAAC
>NW_027124885.1:2350-2903 GCF_001457755.1 Trypanosoma equiperdum | reverse complement strand
CTTTTGATGATGATACCCAACGCCAGACTTGAAGTCGTAACTGTGCATATTCTGCTTTGATTTTTCTTTCTCCGCTGAATTTAATAACATTCCCGTCCTCTATCACTTCTACTAACTTACTAAAATTACAACCCCAACATTGTTTTAAGTGCTCTATTTCGTCCAACTATTAAGTATTCACCAGCATTATTATAATATTAGTATATACACACACACATCACACTTCTATCATTATTATTACCACTATTTTAACCCTTACTAATATACCTAAAATAAATCAAGTTAAAATAGCACTCATTTTTTAATAACCTATCACTACACAACTTTGTACAAGCATGTTACTATCGTACATTTTTCAAATTTTCGATAATTTTTAAAAGTTTTAGATAAGTGTTAAAAAAAATCGAATATTAACATTTTAAAATTTTTTTAAAAAAAGCAAATTTTCATAAATTTCATAAATTGAAACAGTAATCCTTATAATTTTAAAATGCTAGAGTGTTAACAAGCTCAAAAAATCAACAGCTATCGGATCCAATTTCTTATTGACAAA
>NW_027124885.1:2095-2340 GCF_001457755.1 Trypanosoma equiperdum | reverse complement strand
ATTTTTAAAAGTTTTAGATAAGTGTTAAAAAATATCGAATATTAACATTTAAATATTTTTTTAGAAAAGCAAATTTTCATAAATTTCATAAAATGGAACAGTAATCCTTATAATTTTAAAATGCTAGAGTGTTACCAAGCTCAAAAAGTCAACAGCTATCGGATCCAACTTCTTATTGATGAGAGAACTACCATTTCGGCATTTTTCACTCTCTTTGTCATCTTCGCCATCTTTACCTTTTTTCC
>NW_027124885.1:1522-2085 GCF_001457755.1 Trypanosoma equiperdum | reverse complement strand
CTTTAGCTTTTCTACAAGCACAATTTTGTTTTTCGCCTGTTTTGTCAGATTCACATTTTGCCTTATCAATTCCGTGTCTTGCACACCCAGTTGCAGTTGTTCCCCATGCTTGCTCTCCCGTCGCTGTTGGTGTTTTTGACCCTGTCTCTTTAAGTTTGCACTCCTCTTTCTTTGCATCATAGTCGCAGTCAGCTTCTGGACATTCTTGTGGGGTGTTTTTTTTGGGGGGCACTTTATGGCGCTTGCTTGTTTCTAACTCTAAATGTTTGGGAAGGTATTGGGTTTTGTAAGTCCGTCGGCGTGCTTGATGAGTGCCGCTGTTTGAGATGCTGTTGCTCTTGCTTCGATTTCTTTGTTTTTTAGTGATTCAGCAACGTCGGCTGCTTGTTCCAACTTTTCTACCCAGGGAATACTCCGGACGCCGGCTGCGGCGTTACCTCTTTCATATTGTTGTGTATATGCAAATCGCAGCGTCCGCTGAACCTTCGCATTCGCCGTCGCTGTCGCTGAAAAAATGGTCCAGCGATTTTTTCACCACCGCCTGCTTTTGTTCGGATTGTTGC
>NW_027124885.1:0-1512 GCF_001457755.1 Trypanosoma equiperdum | reverse complement strand
TCACAAGTGGTTTTATCAGTTCCGTGTTTTGCGCACCCAGTTGTAGGTGCTGTCCCTGTTGCTGGGGTTTCTTTTCCTGCTTTAGGTTTGCATTTTTTTACCATCTTTTGCGTTTGCATCACAGTCGCATCCAGCCGTTGTGCAGTTGGCCGCGTCGCTATGGTGCTTCTTGCAGTTTGCATCGTCTTCTGAAGTTCCTTGTGTTCCTTTTTGGCGCCTTGTTTCTTCTGTCGCTTGGTTCTGTGAAATAACTTTGTGTTTTTGTAAGGTCGCCGTTATGTTGAGTATTCTTAGCTTTGCTTCTAGCTTCTTGATGTGGTAGCCGCAGTCTATAAGCTTCGTACCTTGTTGGGCGGCGTTTAAAGCATGGTCTACCCAGTCGATGTTTGCATTGATTACGTTGTTGGCTGTCGTGCTTTTGTAAATTACGCACGCACCGTGCGTGCCCTCTAACGAGCCTGAGCAGCCGCCGGTCCCAGTACCGTCCAGTGTTCCCAGGATGTATTGTTTTTTGGCGGTTGTTCCCTGCATCGGTGCTATAATTTGTTGGAAGCTTGCTACTGCGTTTTACATGTTTTCTGTGTTTAATGTTAGCGTTGGCGCATGGGTCGGGCAGTTATCTTTTATTCGTTTCCATGCTGATGCTACTTTGTTTGCCGCTGCGCCCCAGTCGATGGTGCTATCGTCGCTGCACTGTTCACAGCAAGGTTTGGCGACCTGACAGTTGGTGCCCGCGCAGAGGCAGAGCAAGTCAGTTTTGAGGTTTTTTCCCGCTATGTTGCCGTGATCCCCGTTGGCTTTTCCGCAGTCATTTGCTCGGTTGCTTGTTGTTGGTGACTGGTCCGTGTCGCCGTTGGTCGCTTTCCCGTAGATCGCTTGGTTTTCTGCCGCTGTTGCCGCGGTTTTTGTGAGTTCGAAGTTTGCTAGTTCCGCGTCTGTGTAGGCTACGTAAGCTTCACTTGCTAAGTCTCTTATCGTTTGAAGCGCGTCCGAGGTAAGTTTTAGATCTTTCCACGCCTTATAAGCTGCTTCTAGTTCTTGATTTTAGTTGCTGCCGCCTTCCAGAATGGGTAGCGGTGTTGCCACTCTTGAGCGTAAGGCTTGTTGTCGGTTGCTGCTTTTATTGGTGCTTCATCCCAGTTTTTATCGTGTTTGATGAGATTTGAAAACTGCTGGTCGCTTAGGGATAGATTAAGGGCGCCGATTTCGCCTGCTAGTGACTGTACGGAATTCGGTGTGTCGGCTTGCGGGAACCCCGATGTTAGCATATTGAGGATGGTACACGTTACGCTGTAGTATTGTCCGTTGTCGCCGTCTTTTACAGTGCATCTGGCGGTTGGAGTCGACAAAGCGAAACAAATCCAGAGTAACTGAGCTTGTTCCTTCAGTTTCATGGTCGAATTCATTTTTTATTAAATATTGAGAAAAAGATTCTTTTTTGACGTTTTCTGTGTTCGCGGAAACAATGATTCAAATTGATGCCACTTTTCTACGGCTATATAGCCGAATAAG
>NW_027124887.1:7248-11598 GCF_001457755.1 Trypanosoma equiperdum | reverse complement strand
TTGCAGTTGAGTTCTGAGGACCTGAGGGAGATGTAGTTTCCCTTTCCTCCCTGTATTCACGTGGATACGGCCTCAATGTTGCAGTTGAGTTCTGAGGACCTGAGGGAGATGTAGTTTCCCTTTCCTCCTTGTATTCACGTGGATACGGCCTCAATGTTGCAGTTGAGTTCTGAGGATCTGAGGGAGATGTACTTTCCCTTTCCTCCTTGTATTCACGTGGATACGGTTTCAATGTTGCAGTTGAGTTCTGAGGACCTGAGGGAGATGTACTTTCCCTTTCCTCCTTGTGTGAAAAACTTTTTTTTGTCACTGGCGGGACTGGGGAGGCTGCTAATACCACTTTTCCGTTTTCGTCATAATTTTGTCGTTGCGTTTTAGTGTGTTGAATTGTCTCAGATGCTTTATCGACCCCTGTTTTAGCAGACATGCGGGGTCTAAGGTTTACTGCAGAAACACTGGGATCGTTCATGTTTTCTACCGTTTTGTTCGCAGCTGGCGGTTGCGACTCGAGACGATTCAAGTACGCTTCAGCTTCGCCTAAATCATCTGATGCTTTATCGGATATAAACCCTCGGAGTATAGGATCATCTAAATTTATGTGCTCCACGACCAACGCAACCGCCATATCCACCGGTGGTTTCCTAAGTTTGCTTACCCATGGTCCTTCATACAAAGCATTCACAGATGACCATGCGAACAAGCGCCCGCGGTATAGCAAATGTATTATGAACACGTGTAAGTCGTTGCATTCCGTTACGAAGAATTCCACTGGTTGCCCGAAAGAGGCATCAAATGATTTATTGTGCTCGCGCTTCATGTTGATGCTTCTGTATAGCCTGTGCCTAACTTCATGCAGGACTCGGGGCCCTTGACTTGAAACTACCTTGTACTCTTCCACACAAACGGTAAATTCGGTAGCTGGTGCGGTGATATCCATATCCTCAATGCCTTTAATGTTTAAACCGTATTTTCCCACACACAGCGATGAGGTTTTAACCATTCGATTGAACTCAATAACGCAAACCTCTTCCCTGTTCCGGTTCCGTGTTGCCTCTCCACTGTTTAGTAGTTGATCCACCGCATCCGCATCCGCAGCCTCACCGAAACCGTCAAACAGCTCTTTTTCCCACTTTCCCGTTTCCGCCTTTCTGACTTTTGCCGGTGGAAGAGTCTCATCGTGATTAGGTCTGTCGTGCTGCTTTTCTTTCAGAGGTCGAGCCGTTATCGCGGATCTAAGCATGTCTCGTATCAAAGCAATATCTTTTCTCGTGTCCGCAATCACCCTTTCGTTAAGGGCTGCAGACTCCATTTGCTGAAGTGCCCGCTCCCGCATGTAAAGTTCCCTCGATGGAAGAAAAAGATTCAACCTTTCATTGGGTAGAGGCCTCAAATGTAACTGGCTGCTGGTCGAACTCACATCACGTCGATTCGTAGAGTTGTGGTTTGCACCTCCAATAATCTTCGGTAAGTCGAATGTGACCTTCTGAGAAGTTTCCTCATTGTAAAAAGAAACATCACACGACTTAACGGGCGTGGAGACTGCGAAAAGTTGAGACGCCGGAGACTCTTGCAGGTATTTGCTTTCAATTAGTAAGAAGCACTGAGGGACATGCTGTTGAGGCTTTAAAAAGCGTGAGTCTTCACTTATTCTGCCACAGTTGTCGCATTCACGCATTCCCCACCAAGCAAACAGTCAACTAACTAACTAACCAACCCCAGTTGCGTCCCTCGGTTCCACCAATTGCGTGCAAACCTATTACCAACGTTTGTTTTAACGTGCTCGATCCTCACCCTACTACAATGTAAACAATAATAACAACGTCCGGGGAATGGAAACATCAATGTACGCAGGTAAAAATAGGCAATAACAATAACAATAAAAAAGAGATTTATGCGAGTTAGTGAGACAAAGACCCCATTCCACGTTACTTCCACTGCCACACGTACGGCATACAACCTGCACCGATATCAGCCCCCGCACACACGCAGTTAAAATAACAACAGGAAAAAAAAGCGTGAATGGCCATAACAGTCATGGGTTAGGGCACGGCAGTTGCTCTCTCCGGCACGACAATAGACGGTGTGAGAATAGCCCAACTTCACCCAACAAAAGACAAACAAATTCAACTTTAGAGGGCCCCACCATTTCCCCCTCTTTAAGAGGTTAACGATATTAAATATTGAAACCGAGACCCGTAAGCAATAAAATAAACGAGCAAATAGAAGATAGCGCAATGTTATTACGATGTGGTCATTCTTCCCTTCTACCTTCCCCGTGTGCGTATTTAAATGATTCCCCAAAGTCACTAAGCGGCAGCACTTGTGCCTGTGCAATCATCACCACCTTCATCCAACTCCGCTACCCGCCACTGTTCAAAGCAGAGAGCGGCCCATTTTCATCAAGCACATCAACTTTTGTAAGTTCAACACCGAAACATTCCATGAGCCGCCCCTCAAGCTCACTTCTGCGCTTTTTCCACGTAGAGGTAATGCGACAAAGTTTACGGTTGGGTGACTCGATTCGAGCCGCAAGTAACTCACCATCTATACGCTGCACTTCCCCTTCAGGGGCGAATGTGGCTTCCTTCGCCGCAGTGTTGTTAGCATCGAGAAGACGTTTAAGATCTATATGAAACGTACAAGCCCAATCAACCTCAAAACGGGGATGCGTGCTTCGCTCACTCTGCCCAACGTAGTGACGGAGAGTGTGCATATGTCGCAAAACTAAAATTTCATCACTGCTGTTTCTCTCCTTTCCACACGCACCTCCCTCGGTATAGACATAAACTGCCCATGAAACATCTTGCATATGTTTGCACCATGAGAAACGGAGCGCATCAGTAACATGCTGTGTTGAAAAGAAAGCAACAGACTGCACCATGTATTGCATCAAGCGCAACGCTTTGCTGTGAACTGTGTATTTGGGTGCATATCCGCCACCGCCGTTTTGGATATTTGTGACCGCATCCGTCTCGCCGCCCGCGCCACCATTTTCGGTATTTGCTTCAGTGGCACGCATCATGCCACTTTCAAGCAGCACAGTCATGAGAAGCGATGATGAGTCAGGGATGTCTTTTTGCTGCTTTTCCCATTCAGACTTTATGGCGCTTGAGTCTTCCCCACACAACTCTACAAGTAACTCCAGGGATTCGCGAACGCGCTCATTTCTGTCCGAAAAATACTTGCTTTCGTCTTCCTTATCTTTCAGCACCAATACACTCACATGGTCCTGCTTTTCCCGATAGTAATTATTTCTGTTTGGGGCTGCCACATATACTTGCGTTCTGGGGAAGTCTCGCGTGACACCTGTGGGATCCTTTCCAATGTCTCCAAGAAGTCGCCCCCTCCAGGATTCCTTTTTTTCATCCATTAATCCAACGAAACTGCAACGCACATCCGTTGAGCTTTCGGTTGAACATCCGCTTCCCATCGTAACCCTTTCAATACATCAACGAACGAACAAAAAAAAAAAGAGGATTCGGAGAAGACAAGAAGGAAAAAGGTAAGGAATAAAGTGACAAACCAACGTTTGCAAAACAAGTGCTCCTTCCCGTAGACACCCACGCACACAAACACACACATGACTGACATGTGCAGCGGTGTTTGCCCCACAATCACGGGTAAAGTTCTTTTTTCCCCCTTTCTTTTCAACACGGATGCAATGTTAGCAAATCATGTTAAAACTAAACAAATTGACATATATTTATATATTTATATATTTATTTATATTTATTTATTAAAGGAGGAACATGTACCGTATCGAGTAGAATGTGGTGGAAGGAAACGAAGTAGGAGGTGGAAGGTGGTGCCAAAAGAAAAACAACAGGCTACATGGAAACTGGCGCGGGACATAAATTAATCAAACATGAGAAGGAAGGAAAATATTGTGGAAAACCAGGCAAAAAAAAATCTTTTTGTGGGCACGTGAGTGCGTTATTTACAAACATGTGGTGCTCGTGTCGAAAAGACAAAAACAAAAAGAAATTAAACAAAAAAACAAAAAAACAATACTAGTTATAATAGTAACAACATTTGTAACGGTAATAACCGAACATATTCTCTACAGGTTAAAGGGTGGAAAAAAGAGAGAGAGAGAACGTCGCACAGGAGTGAAAAAACAAAAAAAAAACAACTCGATCCGAAATTCACACAAGCAACAATGATAATAATAAAACATAATAAAAAAAAACAATATTAACTCAAAACGTTTTCGCATTCACCACCACCAAAACCGCCCTCTTTTCCTCGCTCCTTTTCCTCCTCTCGTCACATTATTGTAAACGCCGTGAAATCAAACGCATTAAATTACGCGTAGGGGAGTTACATTCACCACCGTATGAACCGGCAGAT
>NW_027124887.1:6617-7236 GCF_001457755.1 Trypanosoma equiperdum | reverse complement strand
AAAACATATATATATATATATATATATGTTTTTATATATATTCATAAATATGTGTGTAAACATACAAACCAGTTACATTTCCAACGCCACACGTCCCAAAGCAATGCAACGGAGACAAAATGTGCAGAGGTGTCGTTGAGGCAGGGAAATATAAACTCAACACAAGTGAAAACAAGAAAAAAAAATCCGTAAACAACATGCTCAGCAGATAGCAAAGAGGACGAAAATGAGCAACACAAATTAGAGGGAGGGGAGGAAGGAAAAAAAAAAAAGGGAAAACCGCGGAAGCTTATCTTACTTACTTACCCCTTTTTTTTCCATCGGATCATACAAAAGGAGCGTTTCAGCCGCCTCTTTTTTCCTTTTTGCTGCTTTGTTTCTCTCATGTAGAAGCTCAGTGCATTTAAGACAAAGAAAAAAGAATGCGAAAGGATGCATGTACGCATGCTTGTATGTGTGTGTGTGTGTGATTACGTAGCACCGATTCTATATGTCTCGTGGTCGCAAATGAGGAAGTAAACTTCAAACAATAACAAAAATAAAATAAAATAGAAATCCTAAACGAATAAAAGAAATTGATAGGAGACAGTATGATAACGAAAATGACAAAAATACAGTC
>NW_027124887.1:5596-6596 GCF_001457755.1 Trypanosoma equiperdum | reverse complement strand
AAAAAAAAAAAGAAAGTTTATACACCTTCGTGCCCCTTTTAAACATGTGAAAAAAGCCATTAGCCTCGTGTAACTAATGGTGCCTTCATGTAAGGGTTCACATTTATTGTGCCTCAACGGACCCGGAGTGCAATGAATACTCAAAATGTGCGCGCAACATTCGAAAAAAAAAATGAGACAACTGGTTCAGTACTACGTAATCCCGTGGTAGCTATCCACGATAGGGGTGAAAACTGGAAACAAAAAAGAAAACTATTAAAGTATCCAGATTTCAGTACAAAAAAAAAAGAATGGGGAAAGGAATTAGAGTCGATGTAAGTCACCACCTCACTAATGGAACGTACCCACAACACACAACATATTACTTCCCTTAGCCGGGGCCTTTTTCTTTTTCTTTCTCCCTTTCTCCCCTCTCCTCATCCTCAGGTTTAACTAAACCCACAGCAAAGGGTTGAAGCATGCTTTCACATGATACCCATCGATGGTAATAGTTGAATAGCTCCGTTGCGTCTCTCCCACCACAAAGCTGAAGCATCCGCTCCCCTCCCGGGTGAAAATGCTGAAACTTTGTGCAGTCATACACCACGGAACCTATAACTATCCATAGATCATCAGGTGTGTTGTGTCTCCTGATTTCACTTATACTAAGGTACGGTAACTTTTTTTCATTAGTCTCCCGTTTCATCTTCCTCCATATGCTCTGCAATATTCCACCCCAGTCAACCATTGAGAAACCGGCTCTACATGAACTCTTCGCGCGCAACATAACATCCAACGTCTCACGGGTGACTTCCATCCGAAACGGCTCATCATCCGCTGAACGCCCAGCCGTGGATGGATTTTGTGAAGACGCCTCCTTTTCTGAATCAGTGCTGAGCTCGTTGGGTGATTCGGGGTTTCCTCCGTCAGGCAAAGACATGGGTTAAGCGTTGAACCTCTGCACTACTAAACCTGAACGACCAGGCAATTATATTAAACGCTTCTTGTGTTAAAATTAAAA
>NW_027124887.1:0-5573 GCF_001457755.1 Trypanosoma equiperdum | reverse complement strand
TATTTAATTATTTAATTATGTACTCGACCCCACTCGAGCAACGGGTGTGGGCGTTACCGTTCTTACTATAAGTTTCCAACTTCTACAGGAATGAACACGTCTAATTGAGTACGCAAAGGAATAAAAGACTGGGAACTTGGCCTAGGGAGAGGACGACCAAAAACAGGAACATAACAGATCCGCAAAGAACGAATGAAATAGGAAGGAAACAGGAAGGAAAAGGGGTTGATTTCGCAAAAGTAACAAGTGGACTCCACTGGAGGGATACGAGTTGACGACAATCAACCATACACAAAAATGACTGTACAGATGCTCCTTGCAAAGTAGAAACAATGAGTGAGGCAAGCGGCTAGTCTCAAAACTACGCACGTATATAAATATATGTATGTGCGTGTTCGTACATGGCCAACAAGTAAAAAATATATATAATACCAAAAGGCAAACAGCCACACAAGTCATGGATACCGTGCGGCGAAGAAGGTGAGCAGGCGGCAACGGTAGCAAAAAAAAAAAGGAAAAAAGAAGGTAAAGTAAAACACAAGCATCACAAAACAAACATCCCATAAACCACCCCAATGTGAAAGAAATCAACTTACGCCACTCAACTTTCACTACTAGCTGGCTTACGGCCAAACAGCCGGTCCCGTTGCTGCACAATCACTTCTAGATTGGGAGCTTCATCTATTGTGAACTCTTGTGGACACTTAAATGGTTCGGGCCGCCAACGTCGCTCAGTGCCCAACACAACCCGGTCAGCATCGGGAACAACAGGGGGAACGAAGGAACATGCGAAGGGCACGTGATTAAGTTCTTCCGGCAGACGTGTTGAACTGCCAGTCCCCGAAAGGGCAGCGATGCCACCATACTTTGGAACTCGTCGTATTGCCCAGTCACTCCATACAATGCGGTCGTCCATACCAGAGGGTGGACACGCAGGCACAGGAGGCAGCAAATCTTTGCGAGTGTAACGTGAAGGAACTACGCTCTCTGTTGAGTCATCATCATCACCCAGAGGAGGGGAACCCAAGGGAAGCCTTTCCGCACATCTATCTACAATGCGGGAAAAGACACTTGTCTCTGTGATAACTGGCTTTTGTGGAGGCGCTGATTTCACTTCAGTCTTTTTCTTGAAATCATCCAGCGCAGGGAATGGCGGTGGGGGTGGAGGAATGGCAGGTCTGAAGTTCGCCGCTCGGACAGCAGCTGCATTGTCGTTCCCACCATCCAGCATTGAAAACAGGTTTGGTGCCCTGATATGTGGCGGGCGTGGAAGGGTGAAACTTTCGATAGGCTCTGTATTCAGTGGAACAGCGAGACCAATAACAGTTGACGTTACTTCCCACCAAAGTTTAAACGCCTCAACTTCAGCGTCTGGAGATGCGGGCAACTTCCGTAGTTCGTCAACAGGTGGTAAAGCCGCACACCCGTGTAATGCAAAAGAAGGCCCCTTTCCCATCCCATCTGTCGAGGGGTCACAATCCAAAATGGGTCTACCGGCCATGTTTGTAACGATAACAGACCCATCTGCACGGCGGAATAAACCACGTGATACCCACTGACCCTGTGACCAGCAGCCGGCATACACTTCTCGATTTCTGCCGTAGCGCCTTATTGCAAGCATGCGGCCGCACTTCAGTCTCTGGAAGCAGCGATCACACACACGCTGCTGTCCGTCCATTTTGAAATGTGGGGGCATAGAGGCACGCGACTGTGAGCAAGCATCGCAAAAAACCTCACCACAAAGACGACAATGATGACGCCGAATGAAAAAGGTAAATGTAGCACTGCACAGAGAACAGTGCGATGCCTTGTCGTCGTTCACCATTACAGGTAACATGAAGCAGTCGTCCCGCTCGTTTCCGTTGGCATATGTAGTTTCATACACAGATTCCGTGGCTGCATCATGAATTGCCACAGAACCACATAAAACACCATTACGCCATTCACCCACAACTGCACATTCACCTGAAAATAACTCAAACCCATGACCATGTTGTTTACCGGCGACGAAGTTACCATAATAGACGCTACCTCCAAGAAGCAATTTCCCCATGCCTTCGATACGACCCGACGTGAACTCACCGCTGTACAAAAATCCGTCATCGTCCTGTAAAATCCCTGAACCGTGCCACACACCATGTTTCCACTCACCATTGTAGCGAGACTTTCCATCTTTACCACAACCGTATGACTGTCCACGGCCATGTTGACGACCCTTGGAGTCCAACTCTCCATGATATTTGATTGTCTTGAGGGCTCCGTTCTCCCACGTACCGGCGTAAGCAGTACCATCCGAGCAGCTGTACGCACCTTCACCGTGCCACTTATCATCTGTAAACCCCCCAGTGTAGGTTTCACCGTTCCAAAGAATCTGCGTACCGAAACCATGCCTTCGACCCTCCTTGAACCCTCCTAGGTAGTATTCATTTTTTCCCCACCAAAGGGAACCGAAAATGTGTGGGATAGCGGAGGAAATGTAACCCTCATAAATAATATACTCATCCTCCTTCGTTTGTGCCCGTGGGTCACAGGTCCCCTGCTCCGTGCCGGTAGTGCACCACAAATCTGGATTCACACTTTCTTCCTTGCCTTCTGGTGTGCTTGGAACTGGAGTTTTCCCATCTTCATTTTCACCACCACCAACACCACCCGTTTCTTCACCCTCCTGTGAGGCACAGTTACAATACCGCATGGGAAGCCAAAGTGTGATGAATTGGGCTTCGAGTTGCAACGTACTAATACAAGTTGTACATGCCTGTAACTGCGATGGAGAGTTAACTACAGCAGGTGCTTCTGCTTCACTGTCGCCAATAGGCGTTGCCTTACACTGTCGCATCAAAGCCTCCAGCTTCGGGTGATCGCGCAGGTCCAAAGTGTTGTAACAGGAGTTGCAGCAAACCCGATCACAAATAGCACATTTTAGTTCCTTACGAAAAAATGTGAAGGGTTTCTCGCACACGGCGCAGACTTTGCCAGTACCGCTTTCTGAGAGAGGTGCTTCACTAATATTTTTTTCGGCGTTCTGCTTTAGAATTTCCCCGTGGTACGGAGCATTAGCTCGATGAGGGAAAACGAGTTTTGGGTGGCTCTGCACCCAATCGGCACGCATACAGACTCCGGAGTTAAATAGGACAACCCCACTGCCCTCTTGCAGTCCAAGACACATCGTTACAGGTGGTTTCCCAATAACTACATCGTTCTGCTTTTTCTTCTTAACCTTTGCGACTACGGCAGTGACGTCTGGGGCACTAATGGCAGCTGCTGCACATTGAGCCACAAGTAACTGGCATGACGAATAGGGAACGACGGTCGGCCTCCATTCACCACGAAGCAGATAATGCTCATGGCAAACAGTGGTCAGAACTTCACATTCCTTTTCCCCCTTTAAAGGTTCGTTGCGAAAGAAGCTCGTGAAGAGGGACATCAATGTGTTCGAGCCATCCCTCTGCTCCTCCTTCTGTAACTCAACCTGGTGTGCCGTATTGGCTGTAGCCAAACATTCCTCGGCAGGGTTGGTGACATTTTTCGTGCTGACGGCGTGGTAGAGCCCAACACCAATGGGGGAATCCAAGCGCCAGTCACCAGAAAAGTATGAACCGTCTGTGAACCACATACGACCACCAGGTCCATTGCGAAAACCGTCTTTGAAGCTCCCCACGTATAAATCACCGGATGGGAACTCCCACGACCCGGAGTCGCACGAAAGTGTGTCATTTATCCAGTTGCCTATCAGGACGTGACCACACAACCGCAGGACTCCGGGCCCATGACGCACGCCCTGGCAAAATACGCCAAAGTGCTCCAACAAAGGAGATGTAGTGACATCCCCAGAAGGGGCTCCATCCCCACTCTTACCAGAGTTACCACCTGCCGGCAAACTACCGGGAATGCCACCACCTTTACTACCCTTACCCTTATGCGCCAGCAAGTTGCGGAAGACTAAACTTCCAACACCATTGAAACTGACACCATCCCATTCACCATCGTAGCCATCGACAAGAACGTCGTTGCGCCAGATTCCCGCCTGAATGGAGCCGTTCTTTCGTTGAAGGATTCCCTCACCCTCCCGGACGTCGTTAACAAAATTACCGCTATACTCCGAGCCATCGGCATACCGTAAATTTCCGCCCCCGTGACGCATGTTTTTCACGAACGAACCAAAGAAGAAATCACCGTTTTCGTACCAAACGAGGCCGCGCCCCTGCCGCATCTCACCAACCCACTCTCCCTGGTAGCATATTCCACCGTCGGCGGGCACCCGGTGCCAAAACATTGTTCCGTGCTTCCGCTCTCCGTTTTCGAAAACGCCCACAAACGTGGACACACCCGGGTACTTCACCACACCTTTGCCGTGTATGAGACCTTGCACAAAGTCTCCCTCTACAATCGCACCAAGTTTATGCAGGGTTGACTTACCTTCACCATGGCGTAGTCCACCTTTCCACATTCCTTCATATATGTCACCATTCTTGTAGCGCATAGTGCCGCGCCCCTCGATCTTATCGTTACTGAAGTTGCCAAAGTATTCATCTCCATTGGGGTAACGCATGCAGCCTTCACCGTCACGCTTACCGCGCACCAACATCCCCTTAAACTCCCCACCATCCACATAACTAACCTTTCCGCCTCCATGCCGCTCATCCTTCAACCATTCACCGTCGTACACCTCGCCACTCGCACACTCAAGGCGCCCACGTCCGTGACGAGAATTCGAATTGAACTCCCCCTTGTAAACGTCTCCGTTAGCGTATCGCAAAATACCACGTCCGTGTCGGTGATAAGTGTGATGAAAATCCCCTTCATACTCCTTTGGTGGGTGGGTGAGTTCGTACTGTGAAACAGGAACAACACCGCGTTTGGATACTTCTCCCGGCCTGCGCTTATAAGTTATTTTTCCGCGACCGCACATCCTGCCACTGTTGAACTCACCCTCATATGTAAAACGGGTTGTATTAAGTACACCCTCTCCATGAAAAGCGCCGTTAGCCCAACGCCCCCCATACCGATCCCCGCTGCCATATATGGATGAAGTATCCTTGAAGATAACAATTCCAAGACCGTGTGGTTTGTCGAGCAGCATGTCACCATAATATTCACTTCCATCCGGCAGTGTGTGGGGTGACAGGTTTTCTTGTTTTGCCGGATCAAACTCGGTTACCTTCTGAAGAGTCACTGGTAGGGTGAGGACAGGGGAGGCGTTAAAAAAAGCTGGCGGAGCAGGTGTGGGGTACTCGTTCCGTGTTAAAATCTCGGAATTATTACTACTACTATTGTTATTGTTATCGGGCATAACCGCTCAATTTTCCTTTCCTCGCAGGCTTTCACAACACAAATGGAGGAAGAAGCTGAGGAGCATTTGGAGACGAAACATGTGAATGAAGGGACAAATGTACAGACAACTTTGGAGAAGACCTTTTGCATATGTGTACTTGTCGGTTTTACATGAAGGCATGGGAATAACCAACACTGCTCAGCAGGAGCAGGTGGTTCAACACGTGTGTGTTTTGGGGCGGGGGGGGGAGGGGGAAGATGAATCAACCCCACAAAGACGGAGAAAGAGACAGAGACAGAGA
>NW_027124889.1:0-1402 GCF_001457755.1 Trypanosoma equiperdum | reverse complement strand
ATAATTCCTTACTGCTATATATATTTTTCTCTCAGGAAGTATCGCACACCTTTTTGCATTATCAGGATGACGGATAAAAAGCGGGAACCGGCCCCCAAACTTGGGTTCCTTGAGGAGTTTATGATTGGTGGTGTCGCTGCCGGTTTATCCAAGACGGCGGCTGCTCCAATCGAAAGAGTAAAACTGCTCGTACAGAACCAGGGAGAGATGATGAAGCAAGGCCGACTGGACAAGCCATACAACGGTGTCGTTGACTGCTTTCGGCGCACCATCAGCACGGAGGGCGTGTATCCGCTTTGGCGAGGTAACCTGTCAAATGTTCTGCGTTACTTTCCAACTCAGGCGCTGAATTTCGCCTTTAAGGATAAATTTAAGAGGATGTTCAATTACAAAAAGGAGAAGGATGGCTATGGCAAGTGGTTTATGGGTAACATGGCATCTGGTGGTCTCGCTGGTGCTGCATCTCTTTGTTTTGTGTATTCCTTGGACTACGTCCGTACCCGTCTCGCTAACGACACGAAGTCTGTGAAGGGTGGTGGGGAGCGCCAATTTAACGGTATTGTGGACTGCTATGTCAAGACATGGAAGAGTGATGGCATCGCTGGGTTGTATCGTGGCTTTGTGGTATCCTGTATTGGTATTGTTGTGTACCGTGGTTTCTACTTTGGTCTTTACGACACCCTTCAGCCAATGCTTCCTGTGGACACATTCATCGTAAACTTCTTCCTTGGATGGGCTGTGACTATTGTGGCGGGGCTTCTTTCTTACCCGTTGGACACCGTTCGCCGGCGCATGATGATGACATCAGGTGCTGCTGTGAAGTACAAGAACTCGATGGATTGTATGTTGCAGGTGATTAAACAGGAGGGAGCTGCGTCCCTGATGCGAGGCGCTGGTGCAAACATCCTACGCGGTATCGCTGGCGCTGGTGTACTTTCCGGCGTGGATGCGCTGAAACCCATTTATGTGGAGTGGCGCAGATCGAATTAGTGATTTCATTGAGGTACGTTGTACCGTCATCTTCTGTTTTCAGTAGGGTGCGGGATCACGGACGCAGTGCGCGCGGGGGAACCTGCCTTTGATGAGATATATGTTTGTTTTAAGAGAAAAAAAATAGGGCAAAGGCCAAGAAGGTCACGATTATCATGAGCGGCAACGAGCGCAATCTGTAGAAACTCACTGGGAAATAACGGGGCACAGCGCGTGGTGTACAGTGTGGCTGTTACCATCGTGGGGCATTCGGTAAATTTGTTATTTTTGTTTTAATTACTTTTTTATGACGGAGCAATTTTCGATCGTTATATTTAGCACGCACTTTCGATTAGGCAATGTTCCCAACCATCCCTTGCATTTCTTAAAGTTTGTAAAAAAAAAAGAATTATAATTCCTTACTGCTATATAT
>NW_027124895.1:2621-3186 GCF_001457755.1 Trypanosoma equiperdum | reverse complement strand
GGTTAAGTGTCTTTGTGGTTATACACTTGATGGATATAGAAAATATGAGGTAGGGGGAAAGTAATAATGTTAAGGGGAAAATTGCGTACCAACACTGTTGTTTGCGCGTGTTTTGGCTTAAACGTTTCTGTTGGCACCGTGTACTTTTTCGTGGTACTAAGCGAATTGTTAAATGCCTCGACGGAACATAATTATTGGAGTGCATGTACTGTTTAGAATACCTTGGAGGCCCTGCTCTTCGGTGTTGACTGTGGAATGTATATTTGAAGTATAAGGGGTTCAACCCTTATTTCATTCGATGAGCGTGTTGTATTCAACATTTCCGGGTTGCAGATTATTCTTTTTGTTTTTTTCCCCTTCCTTGTACTCCTCTCCCCCGCACCCAATGGACTGCTTTCTGCCGACCGAGAGATGATGACACTCATCCCAATGTATGCTCAGTGGTGTTTACGTGTGTTGGTCATTTTCGTTTCTGCGGTGGTACCACCTCTCCAACGATTCATGCTTGAAGTGATAGGCGCATATGTGTACAATCCACTCCGTGTGCTCTCCGGTGACCGTTCTA
>NW_027124895.1:0-2611 GCF_001457755.1 Trypanosoma equiperdum | reverse complement strand
GGGGGGGGGGGCACTGACAGGTTACGGTGTCTAAATGGCCGTTGGGCAGCATCACACTCCGGTGAAACGTTTTGTTTTTTACGGGTAGCTCGTGAGAGTGTAAACGATGGGTACAGTGAGTACCTCGCACGTCGGTGAACAGTGCGCTCGGTTGTGCGTGGCTTTTGCGATGCATGTTGCTCATAAAAGAGACGTTGCCAGTTAAGCGACATGTATCTTTTTACCGTCCACAACTAGCGAATGGGGGTGGACATGACCCTAAACACTGATCAATTACATTGGAACCGGCAAACATCGCACGCAAAATCAAAGTTCTTTTCTAAACCCTTGTTGTGCCTCCGTGGCTCACTGCCGTTCTACCTGAATACAAATTGTCGCCCCTACGATGGTGGGTAGCAGAGCAGCTGGGCGACCCTTCATTTTCTTTCCAACTTTCTAGGCGCCGTAACCGTCCGCAGGTGGAGTTGGGCATTGACAGGGGTCTTTGGTGTGAAAAGTTCCGTCAATATCCGTCACCGCATTGTAGAAACCTGTTATCACTGTTCACCCGCAGCATTTGGTGCGAAAATTTTCTCGAACAGCTAACCGTGCAAGCAAGAAAAGGACTGAAAATAGTGTGGTCAACCCTAAAGAACAACACCTCCATTCGCATGATGTGCCCCTCCTGCATCTTCCGGTTATTCTCGTTACCAGATCCCACAAGGTGTACAAACCTGTTTGCATGCATGGGCCCGCATGCACACAGCGGAAGCACATGTATTCACTCCCTGTCTCACATTTTTTGGCTACCTGAGAACATAAGAAGGGGCAGAAGGGAAAAGGATATGCTTTTGCAGCGGAAGGTCCATCGAAAGGTTACTATTATCTTAACGAAGTTTAACGCAGTCCATGACGTCATGAGATGTGATTCATCTTGTGACAAAGGCGCTGCCACATCGACTTTTATTGGGAAGCATATGTACAAACGGTTTCACGAGGGAGGGGTTATTCAAAACAGAACAATAACAACGACAACTAAAAAAAGGAAAAAAATAGTGCCAAAGCGCAGTGCGAGCCGAGGAAGGGGGGGGGGTTGTACTTTTTGTACATATATTATATACTACAACCTGTTCGACAACGTGCATCCAGGACTGATGCAAGCAAAAAAAAATATACCAAGAACAAACGCTACATTCGTATTTAAGCAAATGGGAGGGACAGATCTAACTTACTGGAAACACTTGGGAGTAGGTTACGTTTCCCAATGGTGGTATAAATTCTTTTTTGTTACAAGAAAGGATAGCTGCAGTCTCTTTATAGACTGGCTACCACCTTATCCCTGTCGAAGTATAAGAAAAAATGCCTTGTAAGCGTGGTGCAAACAGAGTTACGATAGGATAAGTCCAACACGAACAAGCACGACAATGTAGGAAATATATAAAGTAAGAAACAAATAAATCGTGCCAGCTCCCCATTTCAAATATGCCAACACCCGAATGGAGAAAAAACTCCAACAGCAGGCGCACGGGGACGAGGGTGATGGTGGGGAGAAACGGACAACAACACGCCGACACACACATGCATGTATATATTCACACGTGTACCTGCGCAATGGGAGACGTTTGTCATTTTAAAAAAGGAAAACAACTGTAAAACAGAAATAACCGCACAAAAAGAGAGGGTTTAACAAACATCACTTGACCAACCGTGTACACGAAAAAGAGTGTTGAAAGCAAAAAAAAAAATAGGTTAATTTATGACGATGGTATAGATAAACAGGTGATACAAGGTTAAGCACAATCTCCAGGCCTCATTTGGAGTGACAAGTTGCGTATTAAAATGGGCCCTTGCATTGGTTGAAGGGTAAAACGTGGATACTGTTGCTGGAGCTTGTCGAAGGTTCGGGGCTTCCATGAGGTGACCCCGCAGGTTGGGGCACATCCCTTCTGGTGTTTTCTTGGTTTGTAGAGCTTGGCTGCCCATGTGAACCATACCCGCAGAGACCAAGCGAGCGATACGAACAAAGAGAAGACTGCCGTGTAGTGGAGCTAGCGGTGGCGGTGGCGTTCCTCGCCCCAAAGTTAACCACGTGACCCACCCTTGCTGCAATATGGCATATAACATCATGACACACGGAGTTGTCCCAGCCTTCGTGGACCTTCCGGGGCGACGTGACGCGCCAGCGCTCGCAGACAGACATGAGCAGCGCCTGCCTCTGAGCGGGTGTGAAGGTTCCGAGAAGTGTCTCTAACGAAGTGGCAACGTGTTGAGCCGATTCAGGCAATTCAACGGCAACGGAACCCACGTCGCTGGCGGACGTGCTCATCTCTTCGTCAGTGCCATCGATAATCTGACAGTCGAGGAGAAGCGCAGCAAATGTCCTTTCGGGTACCGCATTCAATTGGTACATCTCCACAGGTTTGGGTACACCACGCAATGGCACATCACCCAATGCAGTCACATTTAATTGCTCACGCTCCCCACCGGTCACCGCAAGGTATGTCGAACGTGTCAGCAGCACCTGCCCACCGTTAGCAACACTCCCAGTCCGTGCTGCCATATTCGATGTACGACCGTAAAAGTCATATCCTTTCGTCACTTCATCATGCCGAATATCACACAACCCGGTGTG
>NW_027124896.1:15165-18759 GCF_001457755.1 Trypanosoma equiperdum | reverse complement strand
GAAATTTTCTCTGATAGCTGCTGCTTTTGTGAGTTTGGTGATATTCTGAGAATTTTATGGATTTTTGCTTAATTATATAAAGTTTATAATTTTTATAATTTTTTATTTTGATATATTTTAGCACTTTTCGATGAACATATTCGAATAAATGAAAATATTAGTAATTTTGAAATATATAAAATTTTGGCATGAAAGTTCCTCATATATGTAAAGTATAATTTGATAGGGTGAAATGTTAGCGCTGTTACGAGAGTTTCACATCCCTAATTATTTTATGAATGCTAGTTATGGTAAAAATAGTAATAATAATAATGATTATGATAAGAGAGTGTTTTGAGTATCTGTATATACAAATATTATAATAAGAGTATTAATGATAATAATATGACAGTAATAATAATAGTAGGTGTGTGTGGTGTGAGTGAGTGGCATTAAAAGAGAGCACGGGGACTTTCATTATCAGAGCAAACGCAAAGAGACAAAGTATATCATGTAGATAGAATATGCGTAGTTTAATACACAAAACGCGGCTGTTACCGTCATCATATAAAAGAATATGGAGGAGAAAGATTTTTCACTGTACAAACAAACTGATTTACTACGTTATTCATGTAAGAAACGAAAGAAAAAAGAAGGAAGCAACTACGGAATTAAACAAGGTTATAAGTGAAAGCACATCATAGAAGGAAATGATAAATCCGGAGGAGATGATGCTCCGTGTTTCTAACAAAAGTGGATAGACGCTGCTTTAGTGATGATGGTGGATACTTTAGTTTATAATTTGATTATGAATCATAATATTCATTTATAAAATAATCGAAAGAGGAACGGAATGAAGAAGTGATTGGATAGCTGTAAGGAAATATTAAAGTCTTCTTTCCATAAGATATAGTATTAATAGTCAACATTTGTGGGCAAAAATATAATATTATTTGAAGGAGGATTTTTAAAACTATGATTGCCAGTGAATTAGTGTGAAAATTAAAAGACGAAATTTATGGCCTAAAACGCTTGAAATAAGCACATACATAAACATAATTAAGAACTTTATGAAGTGGACAAAAAGTTCTTAATTATGCTCCTTCAATTCCGTATTGGTAAACTGGGGAAACGTTAAGCGCTCTAAAGGAGCTTGTAATTAATATAAAAAATTGTTTACTGATGCAAGATTAACAGAACGTATTGGCGAAAGAAAACCAACGAACAACGCAGTTTCCATCTGCGAATTACATAATCTGAGACCCCGGTGCAGGAAAACAAAAAAAAATTAAAGACAGCAGGGGCAGACACGAACTGTATTCATGGAAAAAAAACGTTGTCTTATTATTCCAGTAGAAGAATTTGGGGATGAAACTATACAAAATAGAACACATTAACAGCCATAAATGATGAATTATGAGATATAAAAAGTTTCAGAATGTTTCGGTGAGATAAGAGGCTGGAATTCTTGACTGCACATGGGAATTTGAAAGTTGACGATAGAGAATAGTTAAAATTTTATAAATGGATGTAACTTAAAGTTTTGGATTACAGAACAAGCCTTCATCTGTCAACAATTTTTTATACACTAAACATACGTGTCACATAAAAAAGCCCGGCAGAAGTATCATTTATGACAACAAGACCATATGAAGTCGCAGTGAATTCAAAACTTAAAAAAATCTACAAAGCACATCCAATGGAGGAGTTGGCTCCTGAACTACGAGGACCTCCAATTAAATAAGAGACTAGAAATGTAGTTAAACAGAAAACAGCTGCACTTAGCTCAGCGAGGGAGATATGGTACGACTGAATTAGCCGCGAAACTGGCTGTAAAATCCATGAAAACTACGGAAGATATTCGCATCGTTTTGTAAAATACAACAGTGTAAAAATGGGCGTATCTGGCATAAAGACAATAAAGGAGATAGAAGAGATAGAAAAGATAGAGTGTAATTAATACAGAGGTTGTTTTGGCCGTCACTATAACCGAATAAAGCCGCCCTCCAAGCACAGAGCACAGCGTGACTCTAAATAGGTGGCGCATCCCCAAGGGTGCGAAATTCGTTACTCCTCTTTTTTCTTTTCAATTACAAGCGCAAACGCAGGGAAAGAGACTAGCATCAATTCACAAATGAAAGCAGCGATCCAATTTCTTGTAGCAGCATGCGCCGTGATAAGCGTCGCACGAGCCGACCACACTAAGCCAGCCAATGTCATGACCACAGCAACTTCGGCGGCACTCGTTCTTTCAGACATAACAGCTCAGATGGCAGAGGCCCTAACACCTGCATCAGCAGAGGCAGCCAAACTAAGAGACGCGCTCGCGCAAGCGGCCGGAGCAGCACTTTACGACAATAGTCGGCTCGGCACGGCGGCCATACCTGTGGCAATAGTTCTCTCTAAGCGGCTCACAGCATGGACGCAAGGGAGGCTCGAGCTGGCACCGCGACTAATACGAGCAGTGGTCAAGCTAGCAAATCTCAGCGGCCACCAATTCGGTGCAGCGTTGATGGAGGACCTCCGTATACCAGATATTGACACCGGGGCCACGGACCCACAAACAGCAGCAGCGGGCTCAAATCTCTATGTGGCGGCAGGACCCGACACTTACAGCACCGAGTCAGTAACAGCATTCAACCAAAAGCGAATGGATATGCAAGCATGGCTACTGCCCGAGAACTTCGAAAGCTTAAATATATTCGTCCCAAATCCGAAAACCAGGGACACGGGGACGGCAGCAGCGCCGACAATCGGCAAAGAACAAAGCGACAGCGGACACAACAAGTGCAAAAATGGAGCCGCGACAACAGACGCCGACGAACAAGGCAGCGAAATCTGTGTCATCGGCGGGACCGTCGTCACGACAAAAAAAATACCAATAACCAAGGGAAGCAATAACTTCGGAACCCCCGAGGGCAAGGCTTTCAACGACGGCAATTTCGAACATCACGCGCGGAACGCCGTCGCAACAGCCTACGCAGTATTAAAGGAGCTAACACCACCCCCAACCTTCGACACAGACGACCTGGCCAGTTTTGCAGCCGATGATAACTTCAAAGCAGCGGTTGGAGCTCTTTTTGGCAATCTCGACAGAAAAACGAGCTTAACAGCAGACAACAGCCAAATCAAAACCATAATCAAAAACATCTACGGAGAAGGTACCGAAATGAAAACCAAGTTCTGGGAGAAACTGAAAACGATCAAGAAGCCATCAAAAATACTGGGCGAAGATGCTTCAGGGGATATAACAACCGTATTAAACTTAGGGACAGCATTCAAACTGCTTTTGGAGGCAAAAGTCAAGGAAAGCAAACACAAACAACAAGCAGCCGCCCCTGTAACCGCGTCTACAGGAAGTGAGAAAGCAACAGAAACCAAAAAAGAAGACGAATGCAAAAAGCATAAAACAAGCGAAGATTGCAAAAAGGAAACTGGTTGTGATTTTGATGATAAGAAACCGGAGGGGGAAAGGTGCTTCCCCAAAGTTGAAACAGACAAGAAAGATGAAAAATCGTTTTCTAGCAATTTGAGAGTTTCTGTTTATCAGGTATCTTCTGCACTTCTTCTTGTTTCATTTTAAGGAATTTTTTCTCAGATGAAAACACTTTTATG
>NW_027124896.1:14022-15155 GCF_001457755.1 Trypanosoma equiperdum | reverse complement strand
TTTTGCTACTCTGATATATTTTAACACGTAAGCAAACCGGAAAATAATTTTTTTCGGTTCTGCCAACGCGTGTAAATTTTTTGTTGATAGCCAAAAAATTATCCTTTTTTCTGTTGAATTTTTTATGAATTCTTTTTGCCCTGCAACCTAAAACTATAGAAAAAGAATGAAGGAGGATAGATAGGAAGGATAGAGAATGCTATTGTGGTTAAAATTATGTTTATTTCTCCTCTTACTAATAATTTTATTTTTATTATCAGTGAAGCCTCACGACTTTAGTTTTTTATTTTTTGGTGATGCAGAGACTCTATCTTGATGCGGAGCCTAACCCTCATTCGACAGACGCACATCTTCGCTTGCTTTTGGAGACACCACCTCGCTGTAAGCTTGTTGCGATTCCCCTTTTTATGCTTTTCTGAATGTCAGCTCTGCCTCTTGCTGTGCTATTTTTTTGTTTCAAACTTACTTTTTTCCGCCGTCTTTAATTAAATATTGATACGACGTTTTTTTTTTAAAAAACGAAACCACAAGCTCTTGTTCGACCAGAAGCCGATCAACCTCTTTTTTTTGTGAATTATTTTTTGTTGAATCCAGGTACTTAACCGTCACACACTAAACACAACGGAAGATCCCCAAAAGATACAGAAAAATGCAAGGGAGAAACCGACGAGGGTAAATGCAACAAAAAGGATGGGTGCGATTTCAGATATGGAAAATGAAAACTTAAGAAGGTAGTTAAATTGGAAGACGAAAAAGCCACAAACACCACAGGAAGAAATTCTTTTGTCATTAACAAGGCTCCTCTTTTGATTACATTTTTTGTTCTAGCATAACAATTATAAGAAATATTTGTAAAAGCTTTTTACTCAATTTTTAAAGCTTATAAAAGCTAATAAACATTTTTTTGAGGAGACAATTTTTTTTTAATTTCATAAATATTAAGATTATATCACACTTTTTGATGAAAGTCAGAAAAATAGTGGAAATTGGAAGTGTGAAAAATATGATATGAAATTCCAGTAAAATGTGTATAACAGTGGCTTCCTGATGTAAAGTAGTAGGGAGACAGTGTTTGAATGTGAGTGCTTTTATAATTTCCATTATTTTCTTTATATTATGAATTTCAGTTGTGG
>NW_027124896.1:5728-14012 GCF_001457755.1 Trypanosoma equiperdum | reverse complement strand
GTGTTGTGAGAATGTATATACTAATGTTATAAGGACATTAGTCAAGACTAAATAGGTGGGGAAAATAGAACTAGACAAAACAGTGGTTAGTGTGCTGTAGGAGTAAATGAGTGGGAGATTACAAGAAATATTATTGAAAGAAATTTTAAAAAATCTAAATAAAGAGTGGGAATATAAAATTGTGCAGTTTAAAACGAACACATAGCGGCAACAATCAGTATCTACAAGAGGATTATCGAGGAAAAAGTAAGAGAGACAAAATCTAGTGTACAGACTAAATGGAGTTTCTGCATTATACTCAGTGATAGAGGCAGTATTCAAAAAAGGAAGAAATAAAATGCGGAGGAAAAAAGTGTGTGATAGGTAAGAACGGATAAAAGTAGTACAAGGGCAGGAAAAAATTTTTATTCACATTTCACACATAAATTGATAGCTGCTAATGCAGAGATAATACTGACTATGATTTTTAATCTGATAGCGGATTCTAATATTAAGATGTAAAGATGGTGATACACGAAGGGGTGGGTAACTGTAAGGTAAAATTGAAAACTTTTCTTAGAAGGTGGTTTAATAGGTGCTAACATTTGTTGGAAATACTACAAAATTTAAGATAAGTGAGTTTTTAAGCTTTAACTACTGATGGACTACTGTGGACAGAAAAAATTAACAAAAAGCAGAAGCTGCTTAAAATGAAACATTTATGTACCTTTATAGAAAAATTGTGAAGTACGATAATTTTTCAATTACTCTAATACAATTCAGCATTGGTATACTGGCTAAAAACTAAGACCTTTGAAGGAGCGAGTAATCCATATAAAATTGGTTGCCAGTGCACAACAATTAAGAATATTAATAAAACAATAACATAGATAAAGGCGCTTCCTGTCCACAAATTGCACAGGCTTAACATTCGACGAGCCAACTTGTAGCGAAACAAAAACAAGAAGGAGGGAAAATCGTATCCGTGAACAATTAACACCGTTACTTTGTTTTTCCAGGAGCATAGATTAAACTGTATAAAATTGAACCAACTAGCAGCCAAAATGGTTAAAGTGTAGATACAGAAAGTTTTCAAATAATTAGAGACATAGAGGATTGAATGAGGAAGCGTATATGGAAATTTAATAGATGATGACAAATACGTGACAAAATGTTATAAATGGAAGTAGATTTGAGTTTGAATTACAAAGTGAACTGGAACCTATTAACAATTGCTTTTCCGCTAAAAAAAGATGTATCAAAAATAAGTCCAGTAGCAGTATCGAACACAAAAAAATAAAAGTCATAGAAAATGCAAAAACTCTCATAATATGTGAAGCGCAACTAAATACAAGATTATCTCCAGTTGTCGAACGAGAAATACAAGCTTAAGCAATGAGGCCTGCAATGGAATCGGCCGGGAGACAGAAAGGGGTTAGAAAGAGGTGGGTGATCTTAGTAGCGTAAATCGTTTTGAAACAAGTACTAAGAGGCATGATCACCGGAAAAGATATTCCTGTGGTGTGATGGCCTGCAAGTGTGGGAAATCAAATAAGTTTAACATAGAATAAATTGAGGAGATAAGTTCAATAGAAGAGAAAGTTTCTTCCTTAATTAGACGAATAAATTTAAAATAATAGAAGAATTTAACAAGAGTCGGAAAAAACTGCAACCAAAAAAAGAGTTTTTCCCCCTGACGAAATCACCGGCAACCTTAAAAAACGAAACCGAAGCAGAGTTACTCGTCAATGCTATCAATGTGAATAGAAAAGAATTAAGAGACACTTTTCCTGTTTTTGAAAAACAAAAAGAAGGACGTAGAGAGAGTTCAACACTCGGTGGAAGCTGGATTATTACACTCAGACAAAATGCCAGTAAAAACGCTCGCGGTAATTCTCGTCTGCTGCTACCTCACAGACCAAACGGCGTCTGAAACGACGGAGGACATTGCAAACGCCGCCGCGACGACACCTTGTACACTGAGTGCATGCTACAGAGCTATAGAAATCAAACTAACAATCTGGATAAACGATGCTGCAGCCGCACCACAAAAATTAAACACGAAGCGGACAGTGCAGACCTAACGAAAATTGTAACGCAAGGAGGGGGAGGCAGCAACAACGTGTGACGCAAAGTAACGGCAACACCGACGACAAACACCGAAACTGAATGCGAAAAGGAAGCAGAGGAAGTAATGAAGGCTCAAAAGATAGGAGAAAGTCTCAAAACAGTCACAAAGCTGTCGCTGTACAAAGAGAAAACGCGCAAGATGCCGGAACTAACCGCGGTAATCGAAACCCGCGGCAACATAGCCGGCATAAAAAACCCAAGCCAGTGGAAAAAAGGTGACAGCAAGACGCATTGCGAGCAAAATTCTAGACCACAAGCTGTAAACTTAACACAGAACGCAGTAGCAATCCAAAAAATAAAACTAACAAAGAAGGCCGAGCCGACAGTCGAAACAATATCTGAGCTCATCCAGGCCGGAAACAAACAACAAAGCAGTGACATCGCCGGCAAAACACCGCTACAAACGGACGACGCGGGGCTAGCAGAGGCAGTAGCTGACGCCACAGACGCCGCTGAAAACCCACCGGCAGTATTGGTGGATGAATCGTTAGAAATGAGAGCGGCGTGAGCCAGAAGCAACAACCATGTACACCTTTAGGTAGCAGCCAACGGGCGCTGGTCCCACAAAGTCCCCTGCAGCAAAAGATATCGCTAATTTGATTTTTTTTTCTCTGCAGAAACTACAGTGGAGAAAGTTTTTTTGCAACACCTCAGAACGGATGCAGTTTCAATCTCTACAGATGAAAGCGGCATCAAAACGAATATAAAAGTGATTGCGGGCAAAGAAGGTTTCGAACAAGAAATGGCTTATTACTATGTCCAGAACATACAAAAAGCAACAACTAATGCAGCAGGAACAAAGCCTTAAGGAGACGTCAAAGCAGATGCAGCAGCAAAGAGGGAGACAAGAAAGATGGGAATAATAAAGCCGCGACTGCAAATTGCACCAGCCATTCAACACACGATGCCTGTGCAAAAGGGAAGAATTTTTAAGGGGAAAATAATTCTTGCAAAGATTCCAGTTTTGTTGTCAATAAGAAATTGGCTATAATTACTGCTTTTATGAGTTTAGTAGGATTTTAAAGATTTCTCTAAAATTTTATGAAAATTGTAAAAATTTAAGAAAATTTTTTAAATTGAATTCAATAGTATTGCTATACTGTAATATATTATACATTTTTTGATGAAAATGTGCAAAATTTGAAAAACTCGAAGACATAAAACTTCGGTATGATGGTGATATTAGTGTGATGTAGTAAGGTAATACAATATGAAAAGTGAGTGCTATTCTAAATTTGTTAAATTTTGTTAATTTTTCTTGTTTTATGGATATTAGTGATGATATGAAAACTTGTGATAGGAAAGTGCTGTGTGTGCGTACTAATAATATAATGAGGGTGGTTGTGAAGGCGAAGTGCATATCCAAAATAAAAGCATTCAAAGCAGCAGAAAGGGTCAAATGAGAGGCTGAATGAGTAAGAGGGACGGTGAGCAAGTGGGATGTTATTAAAGGAAGCGCTGAAAGACAGAGAGAGATATAAATGGAAAATGCGCGGTGCCACCTACAAACATGAAGCAAGGCATAATCGTATACAAAGAGATGATGGAGTAGGATATAAAAGAAAGACAGAATTTAGTGTATAAAATAAATGGAGTCTCTACCTAATGCACAGTAGTGAATGCAGAAAGGAAAAAAAAAATAGGGAGACAAAATAGGTAACTAAACTACGGTATACACGATGACTCAGCGGACAACAATAGGAAATAACACAGGAAGAGATTATGTACCACACGTTTCCAACTGAACTGAATAGACGTTACTACAAAGATGACTGGGGTAACAAGACAGTAGAAAATGAAGCTACAGTAGTAGAAGTATAATAAGGAGATTTTATTGTTGGGATATCAATCAGTATAAACTAGTAACATTCTTAGTACATATGAGACCATAATGAAATGTGTTACTGTAATTCCATAGAAATTCATAGAAGGAAATATGAATAAAAGTAATAGTGAAATACGTGTAGAGTCTAACACTAGTTGTGAATGAAGCTAATTTCTATAGAAGAAACTGCATATGCATGCACAAATGTTAGCTGCATATGTTGAGCATACACTCTTAATACTTACACCATAAAAATATCAAGGCATCATTTATATATGTAAATGCCGTTTCCTTAACTAAGAAACTCAGTGGAAAAAATGATTTTTCGTAATGTCTTTAAGTTTTCTTATAACCCTCTCAATTTTAAGTGTTTACTATGAAATGAAGTTTTGTAGCTTGAGAATTTTACCATTACTGTTGCTATTACATTTAGTGTGTTTAAGCTCAATATCTCTTCAACAGGACACTAGCGCAAATATAATACATAGTGAGCTTGAGAAGACCGGAATGTTTGTTGAATTTGTGCGGTACGGAGACGTAAAGAGACTTCAGAGTGTATTCGTTGGCGAAAAGCTGTGGTTTCTATATATTATCACTATTGCAGCACTGGTGCTTACAAAGAAACGAGAGAATGTCACGCACAACTGACAAACCGTGTTTACAACTTTCTACTATCTGTCGCAAAACATTTTCTCTTCAGCTGTTTATAATCGTTTCAGTTACAGCGCTAGAACGGAGTTTGTAAAACCAGTTGAAACAGAACAGAGGAAAAGAAAATAAGAGCGAACACAGACAACAAGCTGAATAAGTAAAGACGTACAGTGCCTTTTACTTCTCATTTGGCAAGCGTACGCAAGAGTGGCACACAAAAGAGCTAGCATATAGTTCTTTAAAACAAATGTCACAAATCTCGATACCAGTGATAGCGCTGCTAGTTTTATGCGGGGACATAACGTGGCAAGCAAAGGCCGCAGCAAAAGGGCCAATCAAAAAGGAATCGTGGACGCCGCTGTGCGCATTGTCCAAAGTACTCAAAGCGAGCACCAAGGCACTGCGGGCACTAATATAAAAGATTACAACCCAACCACACGAAGCGGAGTTAATGTACTCGCGACTGGCAGTCTACACAGCCGCTCTCGACGACAATGAAGAGAAGAAAATGTACTTGCCTTTCGTTTTAACACTGAGAGAAAGGGGTGAAGAGCACACTGAAGCGATGAAGGGGCCGCTAAATCATGCAACTGAATCTGTAAATCATGCATTGTACCTAGCGGGAGCGATCGACGAATTCGCATCGTTCCTAAAGCAGACAGCTAAGGACACCAGCAACACGTGCATAGGAAACACAAACGACGCAGGACCGGCAGCAGCAGCGGCCTCAGCAGACCTCCAGGGATGTTTAACAGAACCAGGCGACACGAGCCTAGCGGCACAGGATTTCACACCTGAGAACCTCAAACTGACAAGCAACAGGCACCAACTACAAGAAAGCACGCACGGCGGCAAAAATTGTTTCCTCACAGATAACACCGGCGCGGGTGACATCCACCACAGCGGCAACCTCAACGGCGGCGCCCTCTCGCTAGCCGGCGGGCTTCTCCAACTGACAGCAGCACAGTCAACGTTAATCGCCACACCGGAGGCAACACAACTAAGTGACGCGACGACAGCGCTAAAAAAAGCACAGTGGGCAGCCAAGCGGCTAATACAAACTCGAGCCGCGACCGACAAAACGAAAGCGAACCTCACTGCGGACGAGCTCATAGGCAGTTCAAACTTCGCAACATACGTAACAAAAGTGTACAAAGTCGAACAAAGCGAAGCGGCCCAACTAATTACCGACAAATTCGGAAAAACAGGCAGCGACTTCAGGACAACCTTCTGGAAACGAATAGAGCTGATGTCAGCTCCACCGGAGGCAACTGGCTTAAAGCAGTCATCAAACCTAATAGACATTACCGATCTAAAAACTCTGCACTTAGCACAAATATATTACGAAAACCAAATGTGGAGCAAGGCAGCGGACCAAGCGCAGCAGCTTAAGAAACTTCAAACAAACACCAACAAGCAAGATTCAAAGTCAGCAGAAGAAAAGGAGAAAGAATGCAATGCAGCAAAAGACAACCAGGAAGCCTGTAAAAAATTAAAGGAAAAGGACTGCGTTTTTAACAAGGATGGAAAGCATTGCAAAAAATGTATCTTAACAAAGGATGCAAAAGAAAGAAAAATAAAAAAAGAAGCAGGAGCAGCAGGCACAACAATAGCAGGCTTTGCAGCGCACAAAGATAAAACCGCTTGTGAAAAGGACAAAACAGGCGACAAGCAAAATTGTGCATTTGGAAAGGGCAAGGATAAAGCACCTGAACCTGAAAAGAAAATGTGCTTCGATTCCACTCTCATCGTCAAAAAAAATTGGCTATGATTGTTTTTTCTGTTTTTGTGATTATGGTAGAATTTTATGATTATAAGAATATTTTGCTCAACTTAAAAAAAATTAATTAATTAATTGCTATATTGAAAATATTTGATATATTAATAACGCTTCTATATCAAAGTAAGTATGATAAAGCACCACGGGTCCCATGTAATAAAGTGATAAATATGGAAAATTAGTGCTATTATAATTTAATTTATTTTGTTTACTTTGTACATTTTATGTATAGCAGTTTAATTTTAGTAGTACTAATAATAATAACAATAATAATGATAAGAGCAGTAATGATAATGATGATAATAATAGGAAAGAGGGTAAGTAAAATAATAATTATTATATTTATTGGAGAGAACTTGAGTGTGTATATACGAATATTATAATAAGAGTAATGTTTTCCGCAATAAAATAAAAAAAGAGAGGAGAAAAAACAATAGCAAGGATGCAATTAGTGTGGGTGAATGTGAAATAGTAAGAATCGAGCAGTAAGAATTTCATAGAAGAAAATAAAGTGAGAAATATATATGATGCTCACTTTCAAGCAAGGAAATTATCAACGATGTCATCTTGAACAAGACCAATGAGGTGAAAATCATAAAGTTACATGTTCGCTCCCACTGAAAATATAGAGTCGCCACGTCATCTTCAGTTATAGGAGCAGCGAATAAAAAAGAGAAGGGAGAATATGGAATCGAACAAGTGGATTCCGGAGAGTACAGTACAGGAGAAAATAATACATCTAGAAAAAAGGAGCCAATTATGCAGTGTATTTCATACAGATGTGGAAAGGTCAAAAACGTATGATGATTGTGGCGACTGTAGTTCCTAATCTGGTACCGTATCCTAATTACCAGCTATAAGAAAGTACAAGCAGAGGAAGGGGCAGAAACAAGAAGAAGATGCTGACTCATTGTGTGGTATTGCCAAACTTTTTTCATCACAAACAGTAATGATGGCCAACATTTGTGGGCAGAAATATAATATTATCCGAAGTAGAATTTTAAAACTGAGAATACTAATATACTACTCTGTCAGAAAAAAGAATAAAAATGCCTCAACTGCTTTAAAAGGTACATATGAGCCGTTATAGGAGCTTTTAATTTATAGGACCTAAGAGAAACACTCCACCAATTTTATACTAGTGCAGCAAAAGCACAAAAATAACACTCGAAGAGCGTACAATTCATTAGAGAGTTCTCGCAAGTACTGACTTCATGCATAAACCAATAAGTTGCAAAAGGTGATAAGAGTGCAATTAGAAAAAATCAATGGTCACAAGAGGAAGTCGCTCTAAAAAATACAAGAATTCGCTGGATGTACCTCCAGAGACTATTATCCGTCAAAATTAGTGGCGCTATATTATCAGTGAATTGACATGCAATAATGGTGAATCGCCGGAAAAAACCAATGTTTAACAGGTATATAAACCTACCTTTTAGGTATGGAGGGATTTCAATATTCTTTATAAGTTGGTAATCGCTATGATTTTAAACTAGCGACAAAATATTATGGACTAAGGAAAAAGATTCGTTAGAGTAATATAAATGGTTATAAACTGGAATTCAAAAACAGAAGCGACAGCGCCGTGGCAGTAGCCGCCTACTGACACTAGCCCATTGAAACTGCAGCATTAATGAGACAGAAACAAGGGGCAGAGCCACTTCCTTTTTATTTCGGAGAAATTCGACGCTCAAGATTAAAAGATACACAAACACTGGTTAGAAACAACTTTTTTGTGGAAGATTTCAAGCAAAAACTCCCCAACAACTGTTATACGCAACAGTCTAATTCTTTCGAATTAAGCACTTCTCTTTCATATTTTGGAGCACTACAAGTCGCCAGGATCCGAATATAATCCCAAAGCCATTTACAATATAGACCACTTTTTGATTCTGCAGCTTATATGAGCGCAGCGTAAC